>NW_006922398.1:832010-833338 GCF_000298275.1 Orycteropus afer afer | reverse complement strand
TCAATCTTCATCAGTAAGTGCCTCAAGTCATCCTCACTTTCAGCAAGCAAAGTTGTATCGTCTGTGTATCTCAGGTTAATGATTCTTCCTCCAATCCTGATGCCACGTTTTTCTTCATATAATCCAGCTTCTTGGATTATTTGCTCAGCATATAGATTGAATAATTTGGGGGAAAGGATACAACCCTGATGCATTCCCTTCCTGATTTTAAACCATGCAGTGTCCCCTTGTTCTGTTAGAACAACAGCCTCCTGGTCAAGGTACAGGTTCCTCATGAGTACAATCAAGGGTTCGGGAATTCTCATTCTTCTTAATGTTATCAATAATTTGTCATGATCCACACAGTCGATGCCTTTGCATAGTCAATAAAGCACAAGTAAACATCTTTCTGGTATTCTTTGCCTTGAGCCAAGATCCATCTGACAGCAGCTATGATATCCCTTGTTCCACATCGTCTTCTGAATCCAGCTTGCACCTCTGGAAGTTCTCTGTCAATATACTGCTGCAACTGTTTTTTAATTATTTTCAGTAAGATCTTACTTCTGTGCGATATTCATGATATTGTTCCATAATTTCCACATTCTGTGGGATCACCTTTCTTTGGAGTGGGCACAAATATGGATCTCTTCCAGTCAGTTGGCCAGGTAGCTGTCTTCCAAATCTCTTGGCATAATCGAATGAGTGCCTCCAGTGTGGCATCCGTTTGTTGAAATATCTCAAAGGATATTCTGTCAATTCCCAGAGCCTTGCTCTTCACCAATTCCTTCATTGCAGCTTTGACTTCTTCCTTCATTACCATTAGTTCTAGATCATATGCCACCTCCTGAAATGGATAAAGATCAACCAGTTCTTTTTGATATGGGGACTCTGTATTCCTTCCATCTTCTTTTGATGTTCCCTGCATCATTCAATGTTTTGCCCTTAGCATCTTTCAATATTGCAACTCAAGGCTTAGATTTTTTCTTCAATTCTTTCAGCTTGAGAAATGCTGAGCGTGTTCTTCCCTTTCGGTTTTCTAACTCCAGGTCTTTGCACATTTCTTTATAGTAATTGGCTTTGTCTTCTCGAGTTGCTCTTTGAAATCTTTGGTTCAGTTCTTTTATCTTGTTATTTCTTCCATTTGCTTTAGCTACTCTCTGCTCAAGGGCAAATTTCAGAGTCTCCTCTGTCATCCATTTTGATCTTCTTTTGTTCTCTTTTTAGGAACCTCTTGCTTTCTTCATGGATGATGCTCTTGATGTCATCCCACAATTCATCTGGTTTCCAATCATTGGTGTTCAATGCATCAAATCTATTCTTTAGATTGTCTCTAAATTCAGGAAGAATAT
>NW_006922398.1:813161-826250 GCF_000298275.1 Orycteropus afer afer | reverse complement strand
TTGACAAGTAAAAAGGCACAGTCCCAATGTTACCAAACCACACGGCAAGTCATTAATTTAAGCCCATTGTAAGTCCCCAGGTCAGCAGAGCAGAGCAGGCTGCTGAGTAATGACACGGCTACATGCAGGGTCCAAGTGTGCCGTAGGCTAAAGACCATTCCCAAAGCTTCTCCTTATATACAGGAGGCAGATAAAATCCCAAAGGCAGCTACTCAGCTGCTTGTGGTAGATCCCACCATGGAGTTGATTGCCAGTTTCATCATGGGAAATAACTGCCACCAACTGCCCAGCCACTCAACCAGGCCCAGCCAAGTTGACACACAAACATAATTACCACAGCTACCTCTTATGTTGTGAAAAAAGGTATTTGTAATGGATAAGTCATTGTTATGCAAAATTCTGTCATGCTATCTCCAGCATTATTTCTATAACTAAGGGCATATTTTCCAACTACTGGTGATTCTTCTTTGATTCCAACTTTTAGATTCCATTCACCAGTAATAATCAACATATCTTGATGGCATGTTTGGTCAATTTCAGACTGAAGAAGTTGGTAAAAAAAGAAAATCTTCAATTTCCTCATCTTTGGCTTTTGTGGTTGGTACATAAATTTGAATAATTATAGTATTACAGGTCTTCCTTGTAGATATATAGATATCATCCTATCACTGACAGCATTGTACTTCAGGATAGATCTTGAAACATTTTTTGTGACAATGAAAGTCATGCCGTTCCTTTTCAATTTGTTATTCCCATCAGAGTAAATCATATGGTTGTCTGATTCAAAATGCCCAAAACCAATCCATTTCAGCTCACTAATGCCTAAGATATTGATCTTTATGTGTTCCTGTTCATTTTTGACAACTTCCAATTTTCTTAGATTTATACTTTGTAAATTCCATGTTACAATTATTAATGGATATTTGTAGCTGTTTCTTCCCATTTTGAGTCATGCCACATCAGCAAATGGAGGTTCTGACAGCTTTACTCTGTTCACATCATTAAGGTAGATTCTACTTTAAGGAGTCAGCTCTTCCCCAGTTATATTTTGAGTGCCTTCCAACCTGAGGGGCTCATCTTCTGGCACTATATCAGACTATATAGATACAGATATCACTATGTCAGACAGTGTTATATCAGACAGTGTTTCAGGGCTATTCATAAGGTTTTCCAATAATATATCAGACAGTATTTCACTGCTATTCATAAGGTTTTCACTGGCCAATACTTTGTAAAGGGGATGTCCCTCCTTTCTTCTTCCAAGTCTGTCTTGGTCTGGAAGCCCTGCTGAAAAGTGTTCACCATGGGTGACCGAGTTGGTATTTGAAATACCAGTGGTGTAGCCTCCAGCCTCACAGCAACATGCTAGACACCATAGTAACAAACTGACAGACGAGTGGTGGTTTTTTCATGGGAGCTCTGCTGGCATAGTGCCTAAGGCATTTGACTGCTAACTAACCAGATTTATTACTGCTGCTGA
The DNA here is from genome assembly GCF_000298275.1 of Orycteropus afer afer. NCBI lineage: Eukaryota > Metazoa > Chordata > Mammalia > Tubulidentata > Orycteropodidae > Orycteropus > Orycteropus afer. The sequence continues at coordinate 824,770 of NW_006922398.1, read as the reverse complement.
TATTTTCAGGAGCCCTGGTGGAGCAGTGGTTCATCACTTGCCTGCTAACTGAAAGGTCAGAGGTTGCAACCTACAGCTGCTCATGGGGGAAAGATGTGGCAGTCTGCTTCTATAAGGATTTACAGCCTTCGGAACTCTGTAGGACAGTTCTGCTCTGTCCTATAGTGCTGCTATGAGTCAGAATCAACTCAGTGGCAAGGTGTGGGCTTTTTCAAAGAAATACTTTTTGCTTCATTTATATTGTTAATTATTTTTCAGTAGTCAGCTTCACAGATTTCTGTTTTTATCTTTATTATCTCCTTCATTCTGCTTGCTTTGGATTTTTCTCTTAGTTTGGAGGTTTAAATCATTAATTTGAGACCTTTCTTCCCCTTTCATATGTGCATTTAATGGCAAAGCTATCCTCCTAAACACTGCTCTAGCTGCAACCCACAAATTTGGACATGTATTTTATTCTTAATCAATTAAAACATTTTCTAATTTCTATTGTAATTTCCTATATTACTTAGATGTGTGTTGTTGAATTTCCAAATAAATTTGTAATTGTTCAGATAAATTCTTCTTCTGGCTTTCTCATTTAAATCCATTATGATCCTATACACAAATTAAATGATGCTCTGGTAGCATAGTGCCTAAGGCACTTGACTGCTAACCAGAGGGCTGGTGGTCCAAACCCAATAGCTACTCCTTGGAAGGAAGGTTGGACAATCTACTTCTGTAGTGATACCGCCTCAGAAACCCAAGGAGGGGTCGCTATGAGTTGGGGCCGACTCAACGGCATATAACAACAACAACAACAATTCTTTTAAAATAGGATTTATCATGGAACTAGTTGTCCACATCATCAAAAAGTGGTACAGGTCCATGCCTGGCAATAGGAAAGGAGAATAGGGGGAAAATTTTTTTTTTCTTCCCAGTATCCAGCTCATGGGGACAATTTACCGCTTCTGGATGGAAAGATCAGACTTCTTCAGGGTTTTGTTCTTTGTACTATTCCCTATAGCTAGACTGGTTTCCTCTCACTTCAATGTTGGGAGAGACAGTAGTATATAAAACTTGGAAAATTCATCCCTGTATGGGTCACTATTTTCAGTTTTTACTCTCTTCACAGTTCAACTACTTTGCTAAATTTTCAGAGTGTACGCAAGCAGTTGTTTTATGTAGTTTGCCTAAAAATATTAATTTAGAAATTTTAATCAGTGGAAGAAATAGCCTTTAGTGGGCATACTCCCTTTTGATCAAGGCCAACTGCCAGGAGAGGATGTGGGTCAAGGGACTTCGTTTCTGATGTCAGATTGATCTTGGCCAAAAGCAGAGAATACCACAAAGATGCTTACCTGTATTATATTGACTATGCAAAGCACTTTGACTGTGTAGATAATAGTAAAAAATGGATAATGTTTTGAAGAATTGGGTATTCCAGAAGACTTAATTTTGCTCATGCAGGATCTGTATATAGATCAAAAGGTGGTTAGTTGTTCAAGAACAAAAGAATACTGCCTGTTTAAAAATTGGAAAATGTGTGTGGCAGAGTTGTATCCTTTCACAATATTATTCAATCTGTATGCTGAACAATAATCCAAGAAACCAGATTATATAAAGAATAGAGTTTTAAAACTGGAGTAAGACTCATGAACAACCTGCAATAAAAGATGACATAAATTTGCTTGCCAAAAATGAATACAACTTGCAGCACTTACTGATGAAGGTCAAAGACTACATATAGCTTTCAGATGAACTGCTTCTAAATGTATAGAAAATGAAAATTCTTACAACTGGACCAGATAAGAAGTTGGATCAACAATCATTGTTCATGGAAGCAGAAGTCAAGAAATCAAAGGATGTATTACATTGGGAATATCTCTTTAAAGTTCTAAAAAGCAAAGATGTCAGTTTGATGACTAAGGTACACCTGAGCCAAGTCATACTATTTTAATCACCCTATTTTCATGTGAAAGCTAGACATTGAAAAAGGAAGGGAAAAGAGAATTGATTCATTTGAATTGTGGCGTTGGCAAAGAATGTTGAACATACCATACACTGCCAGAAAAATGAACAAATCAATCTTAGAAGAAATGAAACTGGAATGTTTCTTAGAAGTGAAGATGGAGACACTTTGATTCATTCAAATTGAACACATCAACAGAAAAGACAAATCCCTTGCAAAATAGATGTTTCATAAAGTTGAGGGTCAGCAAAAATGAGGGAAACTATTAATGAGATGAGTTGACAAAATAGCAACAACGATGATTTCAAACATATGAAAGGTCATAAAGATGGCACAGGATCAGAAAAAGTTATGTTGTTTTACGCATAATGTTACCATCAGTTAGAGATGACTCAACAGAAACTAACAACAATAATAAATATATAAACCTGCATAAATCCATGATACACCTCTTCTGAAACTACTGAAGTAGAGTACTTGAAATTTCATGGAAATAATTCTGCATTACATTCACCAGACTTAAGTGTTCAAATTTAGAAAATAAGCCCTAAGTGTTTATGTTTGAAATCATTCTACATAGGCAGACATCACTGATTCAAAATAAATAAATAAATAATTGATTACTACAAATAAACTCACTGAAGCTAAGTTTATTTTGTCCTTCCTAAAACTTAACATATATAACTTTTAAATCTTGTTGTTATTGTTAGGTGCTATCAAGTCATCTCTGACTCTATGCACAGCGGAATGAAACACTGCCCCATCCTGGACCAGTCTCACAATCCTTGCTATACCTGAGCCCATCGTTGCAGCCACTGTGTCTATCTATCTCATTGAGGGCCTTCCCCTTTTTCATTGACCCTCCACTTTACCAAGCATGACATCCTTCCAATTCCCATGTCAGAGGGAATTGTTCCTTCCAACAACATGACCAAAGTAGGTGAGACAAAATCTTGCCATTCTCGCTTCCAAGGAGCATACCAGCTGCACTTTTTCCAGGACAGATTTGTTAGTCCTTTTAGCAGTCCATAGTGGTCTTAGCATTCTTCTCCAACACCACAACTCAAAATCATCAACTCTTCTTTGGTCTTCCTCATTCATTGTCCAGCTCTCACATGCATAAGAGGTGATTGAAAATACTATGGCTTGGGTTAAGTGCACCTTAGTCTTCAAGGAGACATCTTTGCTCTTCAGCACTTGAAAGAGGTCTTTTGCAGCAGAAAACAGGTATCTTTAATTTGTAAAGTGTTTTTTTTTTTTTTTTTAAGTTTAATGGTCACACTGGAGATTTTTTCAATCCAATAAGCTCTTCATCATTATTTACCTAGACAATTAGCTATCATTTCTGGGAACCCTGCTCCTTAAGTTTAAATTCATAAATATTTTCTTAGAATTATTCTTTGACATTGAAAATGCATATTTGGTTATTTCTAATGAATGACTTATTTCAGCTGAATCTGATGTTGTTAAACTAATGTCAACTCTAAACTGGCCAGCAGATAATTGCGATGAAAACAAATTGGACTAATAATACAATAAAGAATAATTCTGTGGATTTTAGATGGGCAATCCTACTTCCGTAGTGATAGTGCCTCGGAAACCCAAGGAGGGGTCGCTATGAGGCAGGGCCGACTCGACGGCACACAACAACAACAACAACAACATGCTAGATTGCAAAGTGCCTGGCCTTAAATCTCTCATGCACCATGTCATGATTAGCATTATGATGAAGATATTAAGAAAATGTGTGCTGAATCATATCTAACTCAATGACTTAAACTCAATTCTCATTTTACTTATCTCTCAGAAGCATTTCTTCTGGAGTTCTCATTATTGAAAAACTGAAATACTCACTCCTTTGAATTCTTGATTCTTTTCCCCCTAATTTATGTTATATTATTTGGACTATCTCAAGTGCATCATTGCTCATGGACTGCTACTCAGTTCTATAATGTGTTTACTCCTCTAGACTCCGGCCGATTCCCTCCTTTCCTTTATCCATTCTTCCTCTTCCAATGCAGTGAAACAAACTCCAAAATTCACCTCTAATGTTTCAGAAGCTTCATCTATGATATACTTTCCCTTTTCACCAATTATCTCTGGGTTGTAGCAAATTATCTGCTTACTTCTTGCAATAATTTTCAATTGATTCAGATTCATCTCTTTGATCAGTATAACACCAACAACTAACTTATATACATTCATGTAAATTGATTATTACAATTAGGCTTAGCAATGAAAAATAGTGAAACCATGCCTACAGTGCAATTGACATTTCTAAAGGATCATCTCTAATTTCTTTCATATTTTTAAATGTTGAGCAGTGTGTGAGAAAATAGGCATTGTTACAGAAAATTTAAAATGCATGTTCAAAAAATTAGTGTGGATTTTTAATGTTTCAACAACATTGTTAACATTTCATTGTAAAGCAGTTAAATTTTAATAAAATATCAATGAGTTGTAATACTGTGAAATTTATATAAAATCAAAAACAAAACCAAACTCACTGCCATTGAGTCAGATCCAACTCAGAGTGACCCCTCCTTGGTTTCTGAGGCAGTGTCTCTGCGAAAGTAGATTGCCCAGTCTTCCTTCCGAGGCTGATGGTTTTGAACTGCCAGCCTTCTGGTTAGCACTCAAATGCCTTAGGCACTACACTACCAGAGAAAAATTATATCCAATTAATATGTGTATCTACTTAATGTGCTTTTAAATTGATAGGAATATCATCTATCAAGGAGCTCTGGTAGCATAGTGCCTAAGACACTTGACTGCTAACCAGAAGGCTGGTGGTTCAAACCCACCAGCCACTCCTCGGAAGGAAGGTTGGGCAATCCTACTTCCATAGTGATACTGCCTTGGAAACCCAAGGAGGGGTCGCTATGAGTTGGGGCCGACTCCATGGCAAATAACAACAACAACAACAACATCATCTATCAAATTTTGGAGAACAATGAAATAGGCCAACAGAAAGAATGGAATTGAAATTCATTTATTGCCATTTTTGCCTTGTGTTTATGGATTATAAAGATGAAATTTAACTCTAAAATGCAAAAAGAAAAGAAAAGAAAAAAATATGTTTGGTTGGATCGTGAGCCTTGGGTGGGATTTTGAGCCTTGGTTTAAACCAATCTCCCAGCAATGGATTTACCACAAATTTTACAATTTTCTGTCTGATTAGGGAAAATAAACTGCTCTCAATACTGTGGTTAGACTTCCTTTTGAAGGTCATAGCACTCTTTGCAGTGTCTTGTATCTATTACCAGAGAAAAGAACTGGCAGAGTATATTTGCAAACCCATTTTTATAATTCAAAGTATTTAAATATTATCCTTGCAATTGAACGATTATTGCAATTTTTATAGAAAAAAAACAGAAAATTATAATTTTTATAGCATATTTGCCATTTGGAATGTATGTATTGAAAAATAATAATTATAATAATAATAAAATCCCTGCCATCAAGGCGTTGTTTCAAACTCATAGTCATCCCATTCGTTTTCCTAGGTGATGAATCTTTCTAGAAGTAGATTGCCCCATTTTCCTTCTGCAGAGTGGCTGGTGGGTTTGAATCACCACCCTTCTTTTATTATGTATAGTTAGTAAAATTTGGAAGCAAATAGCATAGTGGCAATGGATGAATATATCTTATATACTCAAAAGCAACAACAAATTTCTGCTTTGGGTTTTACAGTCACATGGTTAAGAAGCTTTTGACTTTCTCTTAAAGGTCATCTAGCAATATCTAGGTAGTTTAGCTTGTCAGAGGGAGCCAAATATTTGAATCTAATGTTAATCCCTGTAAATGACCATAAATATACCACTTATCATTTCTACTTCTTATCTTTTTCTCTTGGAGGAAGAAATATATTTTATTATAGTAATTGTCTTTTTAAAGCATATCTGGAGGTAAGAATACATAAAACAAGTACATGGTGATCTTTATATTAGATTAGTATAATGACCACTGACTTTTTTTCATTAGTACTTTTTGTTTTAACAGATTAAAATGCAACATAAACAAAAAACACTAATATTGTCGTTTCAAAATATGATTTGCCAAGTTATATGGAATCTTCTTCCCTATTAAATCACAATCCATTGGAGGAACATGGGACATTTTATTTGTACTCTCAATAAAGCCATAACTATGAATGAGGACAGTGCACTTGCATACCATTAAAAGCTTAAACATGAACAAGGTTACTATAGTACATGACGCTTGAATAGCGCTTCAAACTTCTTTACCTTGTTTTAACCTGAGATTTAGAGTACGGTTAGTAAAATTAGAACATAAGACAACTCAATCATCTTTGTTTAAAATTCCTAATTATTCTTAGCTAAGATTTATTAGAACAGAATATTTAAGAATAGAAAATATCCTAGAGTTGTTAAACTGAGAAAATACCTCAGCAGTAAGACTTAAATGATTCTTTAAGGACAAATATATGAGCCCCACTATTGAGAGATTTTTTTTTTTTCTTAGCATTATTCTTGCTTCTAAATCCTAAATTCTGGCTATTTCAGCCAGGGCTTTGAACTGGTTCCTCTTGGTTCAGTCACAGTCAATAAAGCAAAACTGGAATAGATCCAAATTTGTAAAATGTGGGTGTGCCAGAGCAAAAAACTAGAAAGGGAAAAATTACTGGTAGACACCCTGCTAGAAACTTGATCTCCTACCTCAAAAACAAGGGCATCGTGTGCACTGCATAAAAACCAAATATCTGGAGTTGTAGAGTCGGAAACAAAGGTGCCAGCTGAAAGAGATTGATTTACCACATCCCTTGGAACATGTGTCATTCTCCACAGTCCTCATCATAATGCAATCTCCTGCATCAGGCTCATGAAAGGGGTCATTATGCCCCCCAAGTCTCCCATTCCTGTACTTTGAGCATAACTTTTCTCGTTCAAATTATTGTTCAAGTACATCCACATTTTACAAATTCAAGTCTGTTCTGATTTCACTGTGTCAGCCCATGACAGAACCAATTCACACTGGTTTGAAGCCCTACTTCAGTATAAACCATATTAATAACACTAGTTATATATGGTACTTATTATCACCTGACTTGACGGCACATAACAACAACAACTACAATGCTTATCCTGTTAACATGACCTCTCATCCTCTCAACTGCTCTGTAAGATGGGAATTTTAATTTTAATAACTATTTTGTAGATAAGAAACAGGCACAGAGAAGACAATTTGTCCAATATTATCCAGCTTAGATCTAAAAACATTTTCATGACATAATGCTTTATTTTAAAATTGGAATGGAGATAATGGAAAATAATATATAGTATATCTTCTCTCTCAAACAAATAAAACCCTTTTACTCCCACACCATGTTAAGCATATCATAATTCTCCTGTTTTACAAGCCAGCAATTCCGAAAACTTTTTTTGACATTTTATTTACCTCATCCCTCATGTGTACTTCCTGTTCAGACACCATTATTTCCTATTCATTTCAAACACTGTGCTTTCTTATTTATTTCAAATCCCAATCTCAGACCACCATAATAGTCTCTATATAATACAGAATTTCAATTTATAGTTTAAGCCTTCATCATCTTGTCTTTACCACATGCTAATAAAATTGTTCTCCTGATCTCCAAACTTACTGTCTTCTAATTCTCCATGCTCTCTGCTCTCAGAATAATCTTATTGAAAGGTAAATCTGATCATGTTGTTCCCTTATTCATAATGACTCAGTGACACTCAAAGCTCACAATTTAAATTCAGACTCCTCAACATGGTGCAGAAGTCCTTGTTGTCAGTATTTTCACTATTGCTCCTTTTCTCCCCAAGACTTGTTTCCCATCTTCTAACACATGTATATTATACTTCTATGTATTTTCCCATGTTGACTTCTTGACCCAGAAACTATTCACCACCTCTCACCACTTGTAGTTCTCAAGTGTACCTTCTCTCCATATCTCCTTACTTCTATTATTCATTTCCTTTTTCAGGACTCAGCTTAAAAGATACCTAATGAATGAAGCATTTCCTGTTCTATCTCCATATCGCAGGTTGGACTGAGGAGTTTTGATTGCATTCCAACTTGTCCCTTAAATCATTGATCATTTTATGTATTATCTTTTAATGCATTTATTTATTTACACATCAATATTCCCCACTGGACAGTAAGCTTCTTGATTGTAGAAATTATCTTGTATTGCCTGGCATCTTATGAAGTCTCATAGATGGTTGGCAAATGAATTAACAAGTGTGACAAATAATTGAACCCAAAAAGAAAAAAATGTTCCTATGTATTCTTTATATATAAATTCAGTGTTTGATGAGACCTTTAAATATTATCTTATGCCAGAGTTTGAAGTAAAATAAACATGATACATAAAGAAATTTATCAGGGACTGTATAATCAGCCAAAGTTTATTCCATATATTAAATTTTTGACATAGGCAAAATCATGAATCAAAACGTGCAGTGTTGGAAATATAGCTCTAATCAGTAAAAGTCACAGTTTCTACAAAGAATCATATTGTTTTACTCCTAAAATACTAGTAAGAAGTTTCAAAAATTCAATGAATTAAAACTGAACTATATATTTCAAAATGAAATCTTGTAATTTGCTCAGTAACTGGAATGCAGTTATTTGTTAAGAAATTAATTTGTCTTAAATACTATAATTTAATTCTCCCTAATGATACTGAGTTTCACTAACAGTATCTGTTTTTACAATATCATTCTTCCTTCTAAATATGTTCCTTAAATGAAATTCACTCATGACATAACTATCATGTTCAGAATATTTTTTTTTTCCTTCAGGAATCAAATATGTTTAGTCTTGTAAGTCTATTTTATCAAAATTATTATTCTTGTTTTGCTCAATCTTAGATCAAATCATTTATTCATTTTTAAGAGGTTATTGTAGCAGTTATAGATCCAACATATTTTATTTTCCAAATGATATATTTAATCTGAATGCTATAATGACATGGTTCAATAATTTCCACATTCTGCTGCATCACCTTCTTTGGAATGCACACAAATATTGACCTATTCCAGTTGGTTGGCCAAGTGGCTGTCTTCTTTATTTCTTGGCATAAATGAGGCAGCACCTCCAATGCAGGATCCATTTGTTGAAACATCTCAGTGGGTATTCTGTCAATTCCTGGAGCCTTGTTTTTCACCAATTCCTTCAGGGTAGCTTGGACTTCTTCCTTCAATACTATTGGTTCTTGATCATGTGTTACCTCCTGAAATGGTTGAAAGTCAACCGATTCTTTTTGGTAAGTGCTCTGTGAATTCCTTCCATCTTCTTTTGATGGTTCCTGCATAGTTCAATAGGAGCTCTGGTAGCATAGTGCCTAAGGCATTTGAGTGCTAACCAGAAGGCTGGTTCAAACCCACCAGCCACTCCTCAGAAGGAAGCTGGGCAATCTACTTCCGAGTGACATTGCCTTGGAAACCCAAGGAGGGGTCGCTGAGTTGGAGTCAACTCAACAGCACATAACAACAACAACATAGTTCAATATTTTTCCCATAGAATCTTTCCTGATTCACAGCTTGAGGCTTGAATTTTTCTTCAGTTCTTTCAGCTTGAGAAATACTGAGCATGTTCTTTGATTTTCCAACTGCAGGTTTTTGCACCATGCCATTATAATACTTTGTCTTCTTGAGCTGTCCTTTGAAATCTTCTGATCAGATCTTTTACTTCATCATTTCTTCCATTCATTTTAGCTACTCTCCATTCAAGAACAAGTTTCACAGTCTCTTCTGACATCCATTTTGGTTCTTCTTCCTTTCCTGTCTTTTTAATGACCTTTTGCTATCTTCATGTATGATGTCCTTGATGTCATCCCACAACTCTTCTGGTCTTTGGTCTCCAGCATTTGATGAATGAAATCTATTTTTCAGATAGTCTCTAAATTCTGGTGATGTAGTGCCTAAGGCATTTGACTGCTAACCAGAAAGCTGGCAGTTCAAATCCAGCAGCACCCCTCTGAAGGAAGGTCAGGCTATCTACTTCTGTAGTGATACTGCCTCAGAAGCTCAAGGAGGGGTCCCTGTGAGTCGGATCTGACTGCACAGCAGTGAGTTTGTGTTTTGGTTGTATACTCAAGATGATAGTCTGGCTATCATGGACTTCCTTTAATTTTCTTCAATTTAAACTTAAACTTACATATGGACAATTGATGGTCTGTTCCACAGTTGGCCTTTGGCCTTGTTGTGACTGATGATATTGAATTTCTGCATTGGCTCTTCCCACAGATGTAATTAGTATGATTCCTGTGTATTCCATTTGGTAAATTCCATGTGTATAGTTAACATTTATATTGTTTTGGGAAAAAAAGATATTTGTTATAAATAAATTATTGGTCATGCAAAAATTCTATCAAATGATCTGTGACATCATTTCTATCATCAAAGCCACATTTTCCAACTGCCAGTCCTTCTTTGTTTCCAACTTTCAAATACCAATCATCAGAAATTATAAATACTTGATTGAGGGTTTTGTCAATTTCCGATTACTGAAGATGGCAAAATTCTTCAATTTCTTCATCTTTGGCTTTAGTTGTTGGTGTGTAAATTGGAAAATTATTTTATTAACTATTGCAAATAGTTGTATTAACTGGTTTTCTTGCAGTCCTGTGGATATTATCCTATCACTGACAACATTCTACTTGAGGATAGAGCTTGAAATGTTCTTTTTGAAAATGAATGCCTCACCATGCCTCTTCAATTTGTCATTTGCACCACTGTAGACCTTATAATCCCCTGATTCAAAACGGCCAATACTAGTATATTTAAGCTCATTAATGCCTAGGATATTGGTATTTATGTGTTCCATTTCACTTTTGACAACTTCCAATTTTCCTAGATCCATATTCTAGACATTCCAGTTCTAGTTATTAATGGAGGTTTGCAGATGTTTCTTCTCATTTTGATCATGACACCTCAGAAAATGACAGTCCAGAAAACTTACTCAATCCATGTCATGAAGGTCAACTCTATTTTGAGGAGGAAGCTCTTCCCCAGTCGTATACTGAGTGCCTTCCAATATGAGGGGCTCATCATCCATATTTGTACCCAGTCCAAACACAGGTGATCCACAGATTGTGGAAATTATTGAACAATATCATTAATATCACACAGAACTAAAATCTTGCTGAAGAAGATTCAAAAATGGTTGCAACAGTATATTAACAGGGAACTTCCAGAAATGTAAGCTGGATTCAGAAGAGGGAATGGAATCAGGGATATCATTGCTGATGTCAGGTGGATCTTGGCTGAAAGTAAACAATACCAGAAAGATACTTGCTTGTGTTTTATTGACTATGAAAAAGCATTTGATTGTGTGGATCATAACAAATTATGGATAATATTGAGAAGAATGGGAATTCCAGAACACTAAAATGTACTCCTGAGGAACCTGCACATAGACCAGGACTCTGTCTTTTAAACAGAACAAAGAGATACTGCATGGTTTAAAATCAAGAAGGGAGTGTGTCAAGGTTGTATCCTTTCACCATACTTACTCAATTTGTATGCTGAGCACATGATCTGAGAAGCTGGACTGTATGAAGAAGAACATGGCATCAGGATTGGAGGAACACTCATTAACAGTATCAATCCATCTCGTTGAAGGCCTTCCCCTCTTTCGTCGACCATCCACCCTACCAAGCATGACATCC
>NW_006922398.1:795297-812131 GCF_000298275.1 Orycteropus afer afer | reverse complement strand
GTAAGATCTTACTTGCATGCGATATTAATGACATTGTTCTATAATTTCCACATTCTGTGGGATCACCTTTCTTTGGAATGGGTACAAATATCGATCTCTTCCAGTCAGTTGGCCAGGTAGCTGTCTTCCCTTTTGGTTTTCCAACTCCAGGTCTTTGCATATTTCATTATAGTAATTGGTTTTGTCTGCTCAAACACAAAGAGAGAAAGAGAAAATTTATCTAGGAAAATGGCTCACACATTTATAGCAGTTGGCAGATCCAAAGTTCTTGGATCAAATGTCAAGCTGGAGGCTTTTCCCAACTCACGCAGCTTCAGGGGCTGAGGAGCTCAGATCTCCAGGCCGAATGGTGGATTGTTCACTCATGGACAGATGTAGGCAGCACAACAGAATCCTGATCCACAGAAGAATGCCTCTTTTCCCAGGTTGTCCATAAATATACTGGACGCAGGCCACACCCCTGGGGAAACTCCCTTTCAAGAGATTTGTTGCTCAAAATATATACATCTGATCCCATCATTGGAACAACCCACATCACAATTGCTTAAACTACATAGAATTGTGGTCCAGCCAAGTTGATACACAGCTCCAACTATCACAGACATCAAATCACAGTTTCAAGAAATATGCACATTTTTTAAACTTAAAGCCCTATTGTCCCAGCAGAACATCTCTCACTAATGTCCTTGAGGCCTCCTGTACTTAAAATACAGACTCATTATTTCTGAGATATCAACTATAGTCACATCATAGCTGAATCTTCTCAAAACCCAAATAAAAGACACATTATCATCAAAGGAGAATAATGAATATCATTAAGGTTTATTTATTCAATGGTATACTGGATAGTGAAAGAAAATATCTGTTCTATGTCTAACACAGATTAATTGCTACAGATATAATGTAGATTGAAAGAAGTCAGACATATACATATTGATATGGCATGATCTCATTTAAATAAAATTCAAAAACAGATAGTATTATCTGATGAAAGTCAGAATGTTGGGTTACTTTGGTGTGTAATGACTAGGAGAAGCATAAGGTAACTTCTTATTTAGTAGTAATATTCTATTTCTTGATGTGAATTGCAGTTAAAAGATATGTTCACTTTGTGAGAATTAATTGAGCTGTATACTTACAATGAAAGGCCTTTTCCGAATACATAGTATAAAATACAATACAATACAATAGATAAACTTTGTTTTTCTCTCTCTTTCAATCCAATTTTCTACATCATTCCATAATTTCTTCAACACTATATATATGCACATAACCTTTTAGTGATCATTAAATGAGATAATATTTTGCAGATTTTACTTGAATCTATAATATAGATATCTTTCTGAAGTAATATAAAAAGAGCTTTCTCATTTTTATAGTAGTGCAGCTATAAAAGAGTCCATAATAGAGGCATATCCCATGTTATTCAACCTTTTTCTTCTTATTATTGTCCTTAAAAAAATAAAATAAATAAAAATCTCTACACCTGAATTTATATTCAGCTGAAGCTAAATATCTTTCCTTCTTTACAGTCAAACTTCTAGAAAAGGCATTTATTGGTCCCTGTATCCATTTCTTCATTTATCCTATTCCAAGTATTTCTCTATCAAAAGAGTTTAGCTTTTATTACCTTTCTCTCTTTCTTCAAAATGAAATAGCATTTCTTTTTAGCAGTATTAGGTTGTTTGAGGATTTCTTTTCTGTGCAATTGCTATCTTACTTTGGTTTTAATGAATATAATAACCATACCTGGTTTTCCTCTTATTCCATTGGTCACTCCTCAGTATTCTTTTTGGCTCCCCATAATATGCCAATTTGTTATAGATTTTGCTGCACCTCACACCTTGGCCTAAGACCCACTACATTTTGCATTCTTTCTCTCTGGGTGATATCATTTACTTCTATGGTTTCAAGTATTAAATGTCTGGGTACTACTCCCAATTTTATTTTCCCTGAAATTCAGGTGCCAATATTCAACAACTACTTTATATCTCCATTTGGATTTCTCAAAGATAATTCAGAATCAACATACTCAAATCTAAATCCATTACTTCAAATACAGTACACTTGCAAAGAGCTATATTTAAATGAATTTTCCTCATATCTACTCAGTTATGTAAGTCACAGATCATGGTATCTTATTGGACACTTGTTACTTTTACAACTTTCTCAAGCGCAGATCTAAAAAAAAAAAAAAACTCACTGCCATCAAGTCATTTCCGACTCACAGCAGCCCCTCCTTGCATTTCCTATGTGTTATTTCCATGGAAGTAGAATGCCCAATTTCTCTCTGAGGAGTGGCTGGTGGGTTTGAATCATTGAACTGCCAGCTTTCTGGTTAGCAGTCAAATGCCTCAGGCACTATGCTACACACATATAAATCATTAGGTCCTAAGCATATTGAATCTCTGCAGTTTTTAACAGTCATCTCCTTGTTAGAACAATTTATCATTAACTGTCCTTGTAAATTAGTTTATATATAAAGCTCCCCATATATGCATATTGATAGGAGCTCTGGAGGCATAGTGTCTAAGGCAGTTTACTGCTAACCAGAAGGCTGGCAGTTCAAACCCACCAGCCACTCCTCAGAAGGAAGGTTGGGCAATCTACTTCCATAGAGATACCTCCTCGGAAACCCAAGGAGGGGTCGCTATGAGTGGGATTGGTGGCAGTGAGTTTGGTTTTATGGCATGCACATTGATGTCTTTTCAGTCTGTTCTCCACTAGGGGTTTTAATCATGGCATCCACCTGGCCACCAAGCTTACATTTCTTCAATGATTTCTATTTCTCTTAGGATAAAGAATGACATCTATGATATGGCCAACGCAACCTTATAAAATACAATCATGAGTAACTTGTGGTTGTTTACATTCCCATGTACATGTGGAGAGTTGTTGTTTTTGTTGTTATGTGCCAGAGTTAGCACTAGATAAAATGAGAAGAGCTACTGAACCTTTTCCAAATGGAGAATAAGTTTTTTTTTTTTTTTAATGTAATTTACTACTTTAATATTTTGTTATATTTTTCCATATCACACTAGAATTATAAGGTTTGGACATAAGAGATTCAGAGCCTTAATAAAGTAACAGATACACAATATTTTGTACATTTGTCATGCATGAATTTAATTAAAATCTAACAGTAACAGTTCCAAAACCCAAAACAAAACCCACTGCTGTCAAGTTGATTCTAACTCATGGCAACCTCACGTGTTACAGGGTGAAACTGCACCATAGGATTTTCTTGGCTGTAATCTTTACAGAAACAATTTACCAGGCTTTTATTCCACAGAGCCACTGGGTGGATTCAAATTGCCAGCCTTTTGGTTGGCAGCTGATCACAAACAACTTGTGCCACTCAGGCTCTGAAATGTAACAGTATTCACACAAAACAATAGAGAGAAAGCAATTCTTTTTTGCCACTCTTTTAAATGAGCCTATGTTTTAGAAAGTATCATATAAGAAATGCAAATACTGTTCTCTCTATCAATACTAGTTTTATGGTCTCACACTGTTGGATATACTACAAGGATTTAAAAATATGTTTCTTTGGTATGATTTGGAAATCTTAATTATACATAGTCCATTATTGCATTCATTATATATGTTTATAGAAGCCCTGGTGATGCAACAATTAAGTGCTAAGCTGCCAGCTAAAAGCTACTAGTTAGAACCCATCTGGCAGCTCTGCGGAAGAAAGACCTGGTGGTCTGCTCCCATAAAGATTACAGCCTCAAGAACACTACCGAACATTTCTATTCTTTTACATGAGGTCACATAAGATGAAAATCAACTCTATAACACCTAACAACAGTAACATGACTTCATTATCTTAAATTCCAACAGCTCCAATTTTAAGCTGCTACACATTAGGGAAATTAATTGACCTCTATGGGCTTTAACTTCTTCATTAAAAAAATAAGAACATAACAGAAACTATTTCACTAAATTATGAAAATATTAATAAGTAAGTACACATAAAATTCTTAGGAGAAAAATCTGATATATAATAAGCACTAATAACTGTAATGGTGATCATGATCTTATTTCTGTACAGAGTGACTAACACAAAAATAAGTAGACTTAATTTGATTAAAAGAAATTATGAGAATAATCTTTATTGTATATAATTTCTGACCAACATCACAAATATAGAAACTGGAATTCCAAAATAATAAAATAATTATCTTTATTGTCATCATCATCGTCAGATTGTGGATGAAAGAAGAAGTTTAAGCTTATTTTGAAGCACATATGTCAACTAAATAGATATACTTGATTACTAAAGAGAAGCAAAGACCAGATAAGCATATTATCCTACATTTTGTATAAAACTGAGTAAATGAATTATCATTGTATTGGTCTGTATAAGAATTCACCATAAATAAAGTTATATAACAAACAGTATGTAGTAACATATATAAACATTATCAAATGACGACTAATATTGTAATATAGCTTTTTCTAGTAGGTGATATTAATAGTATTTTCTTTGATTTTTCCCCCCTCAAGTAACAAGTTACTTGTCAAGATTCCTAGTTGACTGCTAAAATCAAATGTCTCTTCTTATCCATCTTTACATAATTCTAAGCTTCAACATAGATGGGACTTAACTAACAGTCTGTGGAATATTAAGAAGATAGAAGACCCCCTAGATTCAAAATTTTTTGAAATATCAAAAGAGATACACCATAATAGAACTTTTAATGGTTGTTTCAATGTATTTTTTTAAAAAACTATGTTTCTGAATTCCATAATGCAGTTATGCCTTGTTTAGCTTATAATTAATATCTTAAAAGGTGGGTTAATCAAAATATATTTCATCTGATTCTCATCACTTCATAGTTTCCTGTATTTACCCTATGGCATTTTTTGTAATGAGGTTATACTCTGTCAGATTAACATGCGATGTTTAATTAACTCTTTTCATATCATTAAAAGCAATGAACTCCATTAATGTCACTGAGATTGAAAACATAAATACAACATTAGAGAACTGAAATAGTCTTGAATCTCACTGTTGTTATTTGTTTGATTAAAATAATCCAAATAATTAATGCTAGTCCATTGTTCTTGTTGTTATTTGCCATCGAGTCAGACCTGACTCATAGTGACCCCTCCTTGGGTTTCCGAGACCGTATCACTACAGAAGTAGATTGCCCAACTTTCCTTCTGAGGAGAGGCTAGTGGGTTTGAACCGCCAGCCTTCTGGTTAGTGCCTTAGGGACTAAGCTACAAGTGCTAGTCTACTTAGTGTAAAATCTTCAAGAATAAAATTCAGACGACTTAGGTTCTGATTCAGAGTCCACAATACTAGTAGCTATACCAATTAAGGTAAATTGTTAATGTAGATTTCATAGTCTTTATTTATACAATAAAATAAATACAAATTAAAAAAAATGTGGAGGACAATAAAGTAATAAATATTTTGGACACAAAAATGTTTTGACTTTCAATTTGAACATTAACTCCAGAACTTAATAATTTTAAGTAGATTCATTTATTTAAATCAATAATGTACCCATGTATCTATATTTCAGAAAAGCATTTAGAAAAAAATAAAAAGCTTACAGACAAAAATAGAACACATAACCAGGACCTTAGCTACATCGTGATGCCCTGCTCTGTCTAAATAGATTGGGTAATGGTTTGCTAATTCATAGTTGTTTGTGTTAAATGTTTTTCATTAATAAATTGTCAGAACAGGAATGATTATCAAAATTATAGATGTCATCAAGCTTAAATACCATGTTGGCCATTCCATCTCAAGTTCATTTGTTCATCTATCCAGGAAACAGGTGTCAGTCACAGAGGTTGAGGTGAAAAAAGAGGATAAAAACTAAAGAAAAAGCAAATGTCTGATCATCTGTATTTCTGGTTCTTTGCTCTTATGCCAGCAACAAAATATTGACTTTCTCTTCAGAGATGTAAATAAACAGTAAGGGAAAAACTAAAGCTACTAAATTTGGTAGTAGTGCCCAAATATAAAATTATTTTTATTCTTGGATTTTGGAATACAGGGTTGGTAACCTACTGGGCCTTTTCCTTATTAAATATAGTGCAGACATGTGGGTCAACAAGCTCCACAGGGGTCCCAGTCTGTTAAGCATCATTCAGAAGGAGAGCTACTAGGAAGAGCAGATGCATCCTAGCTACCCAGAACTATAACAGAGTAAAATATATTTGTAATTATTAGGCAATCAAGGAATGCAACTTCTGTGAGGACTGAAACATTATAATGGAATAATAATAAAGTGAATACAGATTTCTTGTAAATGATACATGAATGACAGAAGGGAAATCTTTGGAAGAAAATTCACTTTGACTCTCTTATTGCTGTTATTGCTAGGTGCCGGGGAATCAGTTTCAATTTATAATAACCCTATGTACAACATAACAAAACACTGTCTGGTTCCATACCATCCTCACAAATTGTTGCCATGCTCAAGGTCATCACCCTAGCCACTTTATCAATCCATCTCGTTGAGGTTCTTCTGCTTTTTCTGCTATCCCTCTACTTTAGCAAGCATGATATCCTTCTCCAGAGACTGGTCCCTTCTGACAACATGACCAAAGTATGAGAGATGAGCTCAGGCCATTCTTGTCTCTAAGGAGCATTCTGGCTGTACATTCTCCAAGACAGATTTGTCTGTTCTTCTAGGGATCCGTAATATATTCAATATTCTTCACCAACACCACAACTCAGATGCATCAACTCTTTAGTGATCTTCCCTATTCATTGTCCAGATCTCACATGCATATGAGGCTACTGAAAACATCATGGTTAGATTCAGGTGCACTTTGGTCTTCAAAGTGGCTTCTTTGCTTGAAATAGCTTAAAGAGGTCTTTTGCAGCAGATTTTCCCAAGGCAACATGTTATTTAATTTCTTGACTGCTTCTTCCATAGGCATTGATTGTAGATCCAAGTAAAATGAAATCCTTGACAGCTTCAATCTTTTCTCCATTTATAATGTTATTTATTTGTCTAGTTTTAAGGATTTTTGTTTGCTTTATATTAAGTTATAATTCATACTGAAAGTGGTAGACTTTGATCTTCATCAATAAGTGCTTCAGGTGTTCCTCACTTTCAGCAAGCAATGTTGTGTCATCTGAATACCATAGGTTGTTATCTGTCACCCTCCAATCCTAATGCTATGTTCCTCTTCATATAATCCAGCTTAGATCACTTGCTCACCTTTCCTAATTTTAAACCATGCATTAATCCATTGTTCTTTTCAAATGGCTGCCTCTTGATCTATGTAAAATTTCCTCAAGAGCAAAATTCTTATTCTGGAATTCCCATTCTTCTCAATGTTTTCCATAATTTGTTAGGATCCACACAAATGCTTTTGCATAGTCAATAAAACACAGGTCAACATCTTTCCGGTTTTCTTTGCTTTCAGCCAAGATCCATCTGACATCAGCAATACTATCTCCACATTCTCTTCTGAATCCAGCTTTAGTTTTTGATAGTTCCCTATTAATGTACTGTTGGTACAATTTTTGAATTAACTTCAGGAAATTTTACTTGTCTACAATTTTAATGATACTGTTTGATAATTTCCACATTCTGTTGGATAATCTTTCTTTGGA
Organism: Orycteropus afer afer; assembly: GCF_000298275.1. NCBI lineage: Eukaryota > Metazoa > Chordata > Mammalia > Tubulidentata > Orycteropodidae > Orycteropus > Orycteropus afer. The sequence goes on along the minus strand of NW_006922398.1, from coordinate 804,537 downwards.
ATGAGCACAAATATCAATCTCTTTCAGTCAGTTGACTAGGCAGCTGTCTTCCAAATTTCTTGGCATAAATAAGTGAGTACCTCCAGAGCTGCATCCATTTGTTGAAATATCTTGAGTATTCCATCAACTCCTGGAGGCTTGTTTTTCTCCAATGCCTTCACTAAATCTTGGACTTCTTTCAAAACCTTGTTCTTGATCATATGCTATCTACTGAAATGGTTTAACATTGACCAATTCCTTTTGGTACAGTGACTCTATGTATTCTGTCCATATTCTTTGATGATTCCTGCATCATTTAATATTTTGCCCATAGAATCTTTCAATATTGAAACTAAAGGCTTGCATTTTTTCTTCAGTTCTTTCAGATTGAGAAATGTCAAGTGTGTTCTTCCCTTTTGGTTAACTCCAGATCTTTGCACATTTCATTATAATATTTTACTTTGTCCTCTCAAACTACCCTTTGAAATCTTCTGTTGAGATCTTTTACTTCATCATTTCTTCCATTCACGTTATTCCATTCATTCTTTCAATTCAAGAGCAAGTTTCAGAGTCTCTTTTGACATCCATTTTGAACTCTCTTCCACTCCAATCTTTTAAATGACATTTTGCTTTCTTTATATGTGATGTCCTTGATGTCATCCTACAACTGACCTGGTCTTTGGTCACTAGTGTTCCATGCATCAAATCTATTCTTCAGACGGACTCTAAATTCAGGTGGGATATACTTCAAATCATAATTTGGCCCTCATGGACTTTTACTTTTCTTCAATTTCAACTTAAACTTGCGTATGCACAATGATGGTCTGCTCCATATTCTGCCCATTGCCTTGTTCCATTCCAACTGATGATATTGAGCTCCACTATCATCTCTTCCCACAGATGTACTGTATTTCATTACTGTGTATTTCATATGATGAGGTCCACATAGGTAATTGCTGTTTATGTTGTTGGAAATAGATATTTGCAATGAATAAGTCTTTGGTCTTGAATAATTCTACTGTGCTATATCTAGTGTCATCTCTATCACCAAGGCCATATTTTCCATCTACCCATCTTTCTTCTTTGTTTACAACTTTCACATTCCAATTATCAGTAGTTATCAGTGCATCTTGATTGCATGTTTGGTCAATTTCGTACTGCAGAAGTTGGTAAAAATCTTCAACGTCTTCATCTTTGGCTTTAGTAGTTGGAGTGTAAACTTGAATAACAGGAGTATTACCAGGTCTTCCTTGAAGTCATGTATATATTATCCTATGACTGACAGCATTGTACTTCAGGATAGATCTTGAAATGTTTTTTGACTATGTCATTCCCAGCATAGTGTACCATATGATTGATTCAAAGTAGCCAATATCACTCCATTTCAGCTCAGTAATGCCTAGGATATTGATCTTTATGCATCCTATTTCATATTTGACAACTCCCAGTTTTCCTAGATTTATACTCCGTACATTCCACATTCTGATTATTAATGGATGTGTCCAGCTATTTCTTCTCATTCCAACTCATCCCACATCAGCAAATGAAAGTCCTACAAGCTTTGCTCTATTCACATCAGTAAGGTCAATTCTACTTTGAGGAGGTAGGTCTTATACAGTCATGTTTTGAGTGCCTTCCAACCTGAGGGTCTCATCTAACACTATATCAATTCTTTGCTGCTATTCATAAGGATTTGAGTAACCACTTTTTAGAAAGTGAACCCGGCCATATCCTTCTTCCTAGTCTTCTTCCTTGTCTTAGTCTGGAAGCTCCACTGAAACCTGTCTACCACGAGTGAGCTTGCAGGTATTTGAAATTCAGGTGATATAGATTCCAACTTCACAGCAACACCCAAGCCAACATAATACAAGAAACTGATAGATGAGTGGTGGTATGACTCTCTAATACTTTTTCATATCTAGGCATTGACAACAAATTTGCTCAGATCTATTGACATTCTAGAATAATATATCAACCCCATTTCTCAGAGACATTCTAAAATAATAAAGATGAAGACACCTTTCTGCCCTTCTCAAAGAGATTTGCTTGCATTCCAAGATGATAAGGATAATATCTCTCTTCATTAGTATTTAATTTGTCCATTTTGCCCTCTATAGAGAGATATTAAGGAGCTCTGGTGGCATTTGACTGCTAAGAAGGTTGGTGGTTCAAACCCACTAGTCACTCTGTGGAATGAAGACTGAGCAATCTACTTCCCTAAAGATTCGTCACTTCAGAAACCCAAAGGAGGTCGCTCTGAGTCAGAATAGACTAGATGGCAGTGAGTTTTTTCTTTTTTTTAGAGAGAGAGATATTATCTATTTGAATGCAAACAAATCTCTCTGACAAGGGGAGAAATGTATCTCTTCAGAGAGAAAAATGAACAAGGTTAATATAAAGAAGGAGTTCTGGTGATGCAGTGGTTAAAGCATTTGGCTGCCAACCAAAAGATCTGCATTTGGAACCCACCAGCCACTCACTCCATGGGAGAAAGATGAGGCAGTTTGTTTCTGTAAATACTTATAGCCTTGGAAACCCTATGGGACTGTTCTACTCTTTCCTATAGGGTCATTATGAGTTGATGCCAATGGATTTAAATACAAATACCAAACCAAACCTGGTGCTGTCAAGTTGATTCTTTTCATATAGAACTGCCTCATACTGCCCTATGCTGATCTTTCAGTTAGTAGTTGAGTGCTTAAGTTCTGCACCACAAGGACACCTTGACAAGTTAAATAGCAGTCTTTATATAAGATCAAAAGGAGCTCTTGTGGTTCTGTGGTTAAGGCATTGGGCTACTAACTAAAAGGTCAGTGGCTGAAACCCACCAGCCATTCTTTGGGAAAAAGATGAGGCCATTTGCTTCTGTAAAGATTTAGCCTTGGAAACATTATAGGGCATTGTTATGGGTTGGAATTAGGAGCTCTGGTAGCATAGTGTCTAAGGCACTTAACTGCTTACCAAAAAGGTAACGGTTTAAACCCACCAGCCTCTCCTCAGAAGGAAGATGGGGCAATCTACTTCTGTAGTGATACCACCTCGGAAACCCAAGGAGGGGTTGCTATGAGCCGGGTCCAACTCGACAGCACATAACAGCAACAACATGGTTGGAATTAACTTGATGGTAGTAGGTTATATAAGATCAAACTCTCCTAATCTTAGTGTTCCTCTACCATAATGCACCCTCATTATTTATACTGGCAACACCTGGCCTTCATCATATCACCTTGAGGGAATCTTGGCTCAGGGTAACCACAACCACCATGCAGAAAGCTGAGGCAACTTTGAGCCCTAACTCACTTCCTTTCCTTCTCCCAGAGATTAAAGTTCTATACTGCTTATTGTCCATTAAGTGAATATACTTATTTTATATATTTTGGAATAGTTTTCCAGTAGTTTACTTCAGGTTAAATTTGGTTTCAATTAGTCAGTCATAGCTGAAAGCCTCTATTGTCTTTTCTCTTTAAGTAAACTCATGTTTTAGAACAATTTTAGATTTACAGAATTAATGTGAAGATAGTACAGAGTTTCCATGTACTTCACACCAAGTTTCCCCCATTATTTAGTCTAACATTACTACAGTATATTTTTCACACTTAATGAACCAATATTGATACACTAAAATCCATACTCATTCGAATTTCTTCATTTTCCTTAATATCTTCTTTCCTTGTTGCGTATTGGTTTTGGTTATATATTTTGATACAAATCTTTTATAGATAAGTGTTTTGTAAATCTGTCCACTCAGTCTGTACCCTGTCTTTTCATTCTTTTAACAGAGTTTTTCCATAGCAAAAGTTTTTATTTTAATAAAGTCCAATATCAATTTTTCTTCCCATCTTACTATTGATGTTTTAAGTGAGCACACAGGTATACTCTAATCTCTCCCACCAACTCCCTAGCTACTACTGAACATATTAGCTACTAATGGACACAAAGTAAAGCATATGCCTTAAGAGGAGATTCTTGTCCTTAAAAGAAATCCAGAACTCTGTTAAGCTGTACTAGTTGGGTAAAGGGGGAAGGGATGTTCTTGATGTCAGTAAAACTATAATAGCCATGAGGAGATGGTCACCCCCTGAACATGGGCAATGATTAATGTCCATTGCCCATAGGGGGCCTCCCAATCTTATTACCACTTTTACTTTTTATTATTCCTTTCCCCTACTCGCTCTCTGTACATGCTGTTTGGCACAAAGGCATTGGCTGTCATTAGTACATTAACCCCAGGAGAGAAGAGCTCCAGAGTTTTTCTCCATGGTGTGAGGTGGGTGTGGAAGAATATGATATAACATCACACACTGTGACAGTATTCTAACTTCAGGGAACCTTGGCTGATGAGCATATTTGCTGTTTCAGTCATGACTTTACTTATTCGTTGAATAATAAGTGCTTGTTGACCACAACATTAGAACAATGTCTGGTCTGTGTTCTGCTCCAGTGTTCACTAAGAAATTGTGAATACAGCATATCATGTTTTATTTAAAAATTCATCAGCAAATGCATGAATGATTTCATTTAGAAGGATTGACACAGCCTGCTCCTTATGAGGCAGAGGTTAAAGATGTCCCAAATGTTTGTTTTCCAAACTGTTGTACCACTCTATCATCTCTAACATCAACTACTCATCTACCTCTCAGTATTCTCCCTCCCATCTTAGGGTTCTGTAATTCACTGTAATGTCTCACAGAATTCACAAACTACCAAAGAAATAGCTCATGCAGTTGTGGAGGCTGTCAAGTACCAAAGCCATGAGCCAGATTTCAGTCTGGTGGATCCTCCTCACTCACATAGTTAGTTGCCGAGGCTGACGGACCCGAATGGGTAGGTCGGATGACAGGATGCTGGCTCACAAGGCTGCGGGAGCTGGTGAATCAGGTCAGATGATAGACTGCTGGCTCAAGTCCCAAGAAACACAGGGCAGATGATGCAAACCAGATGCAGGATCCAGAGCAAGAAGGTAAACTTTACCGAAGGTTTAATATGTATTGGATGCAAACTACACCCTCAAGGAATCTAAGGGTGGTGACTTGAGTCACACTCTCCTAAGGTGGTGACTCAAGATACATACCACCCTACTTCTGTTTCCAAAATGGGACCATAGCCACAGGCATAGAGGCTAAGATTTCTAATACACCACAAAAGAGGACTATAGCTATAAGGACCATATTAAGTTATTTATATATACTGCACCTCAGGGAGCTCTGGTAGCATAGTGGCTAAGACACTTGCCTGCTAACCAGAAGGCTGGCAGTTCAAACCCACCAGCCACTCCTCAGAAAGAAGGTTGGGCAATCCTACTTCCGTAGTGATACTGCCTCGGAAACCCAAGGAGGGGTCGCTATGAGTCGGGGCCGACTCGACGGCACATAACAACAACAACAACATACCGCACCTCATCAAATCAAAGATTATGTAAATTTTCTCCTATATTTCCATCAACAAGATTTATAGTTTTAGATTTTACATTTAAGTTTATGGTGAATTTTGAAAAACTATATATTTTTTGTATAAAGAGTAAGGTTTGTGTTTTGGTTGTATATTTATTTACTTTACTTAGAGAAATACAGGTTTTCCAGTGTCATTTGTTGCATAGATTGTCCTTTCTCAATTGAATTCCTTTACTCTTGATCAAATATCAATTGACTATATTTGTAAACTCAGTTGTCTGGTTAGTCCAAGAAAAGGTATTGATTTTCTGTCTAGTTTTTTATTTTTGTTTTTATTTTTTTTAATTTTAAAGATGGGAGTCACAACTTCCAAGTTCTTTACATATCAGGGTTGAAACTAGAACCTCCTTTTGACTTTTTATCTACATATCTTACATTTTAAAGTAATTTTTCCAAGTTCTTCATATTTATATTTATTTATTTTTATATTGAGAGCAAATATCAGATTTATGGAGCAGAAATCAGCAAGAACCACATCAGTTTCTCTTCCCCCAATTCTCCCAGGGTGACATTGAGCGAGCTGATGTCAGGAATTTACTGCAGAAACACAACCCTACAATTTTAAATCTGGCAGTTCATGTTAAAATTGCTGGGGAGCTGCCCTTATCCTCTCCAAGAAACAGAAAAACTTAATCTTCCAATGTCATCAAATTCTCATTTGAAAGACAAGGGGAAAGTCTCTCATTTCTTGTCCTTTGGAATGTAAATACATGATTCCAGGAGATAAATAAGATAACTGTTTCTGTTTTAACTCCTGGCATGTCTTCAGATAATATGAAAAGACATTTTCTATGTTTATATCATGTCAGTTTCCTTACTCAAATGTCTCAGATTGCCAGTTCTTTTTGTTCAGAAAGCTCTAACCAGACAGAAACCTGAAAATATTAATATTGCTTCCTACCAGATTGGTTTAGATATGACAGTGGGAATCTTAACTTATCATGATATAATTCAAATTACCATTGTTCTACTAAACATCCAATATAGGAATCTCAGGAGTATACTTTCATTTATTCTTTCATTTGTGGTACATTTATCATGTATAATGTGTTTAAAAATGTCATACAACCAAATAGTTAAAATTTTGGTTTTAAAGAGGCATTTGTCTTTTGAAAATATAAATATAAATATTTATGCCATATTTACTGTTTCTGATGTGATAAACTTATCTTTAAGATTCCTGTTTCTATCTGGTGTCATTTCCCTTTATCCTGCAAAACTTTCTTTAGAATACTTTGTATATACTTCGTGCTTCCTAGCAATGCATTGGGAGCTCTGGTGGCATAGTGCCTAAGGCACTTGACTGCTAACCAGAAGACTGGCGGTTCAAACCCATCAGCCACTCCTCAGAAGGAAGTTTGGGTGATCTACTTCTGTAGTGGTACTGCCTCGGAAACCCAAGGAGGGGTCGCTATGAGTCAGGTCCGACTCGACAGCACATAACAACAACAACAACAACAATGCATTTATTCTAGTAATGTATTCTCTGCTTTTATTTAAAACATTAAAGATGTCTTTATTTTTCCTTCATTTTTGAGACAGAGTTATTGCTTGAACAATTTCTCTCAGAAAGGTCAGCACAAGGCCAGTCCCCATGAGGCAGAGGTTAAAGATGTCCCAAGTGTCCAAACTACCATGCCACTCCATCATTTCAGACATTATCTCCTCCTCCTCCCAGTAATTTTCCCCATTTTTTTTGTTGTTGTTGTTGTGTGCTGTCGAGTCAGATCCGACTCATAGCAACCCCTCCTTGGGTTTCCGAGGCAGTATCACTACAGAAGTAGATTGCCCCATCTTCCTTCTGAGGAGTGGCTGGTGGGTTTGAACTGCCAGCCTTCTGGTTAGCAATCAAGTATCTTAGGCACTCCTGTATTTCGCTGTAAGGCCTCACAGAACTCACAGACACCCAAGAGATCGTCTCACATAGTAGTGGTGGAGGCTGGCAGGCTGGTGAGTCCCAGGTCTGTGAGTGGGTCTGGAAGAGCCTCCCAATTCTTGGGGTTTGATGAACTTTGATCAGCAGATCAGCTGATGGCTGCTGTCCCAAATTCAGGGGGGAGATGAGGATGGGCCAAAACACAAAACCTGAGCAAGAGGAGGACAAACCAGCCCAGGAGATTCGTAGGTATACCCTCAAGGAAGCTAAGGGTGGTGATTTGAATTATACCCTCCAGCAAGGCAGGACTCAAGATACATTTCACCTGTGTTGCTCTGACAGCAATAACCTAAGTGGATGGCTTTAACAATCAGCAGCCCAAGGCAAATCCCATCACAGAGCCAATTGCCAGTCATTATAGGGAATGACTACTATCAGCTGTCCAGCCAAGTTGATCCCTGACCTTAACTACCACGCCACCCCAAACAGGCATGGATAATAGGATTTGCAATACATCATAGAATGGAGATCAATGGCTAGAAGGGCCACATCAAGCAATTCACCACAGTTTTATTGAAAATAGAATTATAGGTTAAAATTTTGTTTCTCTTTCAACATTTGACGGTGATATTTCATTGTATTCTGTCATCTATTACTTTTTATGAGAAGTCACCTATCATTTGTTATGTTCCTGTCAATGGGCTGTTTCTCTATGTTGTTTGCCGATATACTGTTTATCTCTGGAAATGTAAATATTAATTTCTTGATATATTTTTTAAATCATTATAACCTTATTTTTAGAACAATTATATTTACAGAAAAATTAGGAATATTAAATGTTCCCATAAAGTATACATTTTCCCTACTATTAATTTTAACATCTTACATTTGCTATAATTAATATATCAATATTATTACATTGTTATTAGTTAAAGTTCATACTTTATTCATGTTTGTTTAGTTTTTACCTAATAACTTTTACGTGTTCCAGGGTCCCATACACAAGACATTACATTTTCATTTATTTGTCATGTATTCATAGGCTCTTCTTTGATCTGACAGCTTTTCAGAATTTCCTCAATAATTTTTAGTTGTACTGGCCAGATATTTTGTAGAAGGTCTCTCTAGTTGAATTTGTCTGATGTTTTGCTCATGACTAGAGTGGAGTATGGTGGTTTTGGAGAAAGATGACAAAAGTAAAGTGCCAGTTTCATCACATTTTATCAGGATACTGTGCTAGTTTCCTGAGGCTGCAATAAAAGAATACAGGCAGTCCCTGGGTTATGAATGACATGTATTCCTGTGCCTTTATGAATTTGTAGGTAAGTTGCAACTGGTGCATAAGGTTCTTGTTTAGCCTTCTTTTAGTGCAATAAAAGGCTCGAAGACTTTTCAGTGATTTATAGTAGCAAGGAAAGGTGATTGTAATGAAGAATTTGTTGTGAATAGAGGTTGGTTCAATCATTTCAAAATTAGGGCAAATTTACCTAACAATTAAGGGTGAATAGGAGTTGTCTTTAAATTTGACATTTGTAATCCAGGAACTGCCTGTACCACAAACTGGGTGGATTAAAAGAATAGAAATTTATTACCTTATAGTTCTGGAGGGAGCTCTGGTAGCATAGTGCCTAAGGCACTTGACTGCTAAACAGAAGGCTGGTGTTGCAGCAGCCACTCCTCAGAAGGAAGGTTGGGCAATCTACTTCCATAATGATACTGCCTTGGAAACCCAAGGAGGGGTCCCTATGAGTCAGGTCTGACTTGATGGCAAGTAACAACAACAATAGTTCTGGAGACTAACAGGTCAAATTGAGAGTACCAAGAGGGCCATGGTCTCTCTGTCTACTCTATTGAGAGATTCTCCCTTGTCTCTTCAGGGTTCTGGTAGCCCAGGTATTTCTTGACGTTCCACGATGCATCTTCACAGGGCTGTCT
>NW_006922398.1:790094-793892 GCF_000298275.1 Orycteropus afer afer | reverse complement strand
CTGGTAAATTCTAACATCTGCCAGTCAGAAGTCTGGCTGCTGGCTCCCACCCTAAGAACCAGAGGCCAGAGGATGATAAGTCAGAGGCAAGATCAAGAGAGGGCAAGCTTTGCTAGAACATCAATACAGGTTGAATGCAGTTCACACCCCTAAGGAAATTCCCCTTTCAACTGTTGGCTGCTGTTTGGTTGCTCACATAAGATCACAGAAAGAGGGATGATTACTTAGTATCTGCAAAACCACTGAGAACCATGGCCTAGCCAAGTGGACAAATAACCGTAATCCAGTGATATAAGAGAAGGCACTGGGAAAATAAAACAATAGCATGGTAAATGAATGAATTGTAAGAATGTGAACAATAAGTTAGTTCACCAGATCTGCCTATAGCAACTAAGGGAAATATGAGAGCTAAGATAAGGAGATACATTACATAATACAACCAAAAGCAAGAAAATGCAAGATCATGTTCATTTTCTTTTTAACTCACTAGTGACTGTAAGTGACTATATCATAAGCAATATAACTATTTTATTCACAGTACTGTGTTGAAATTTTAGCCTGCAGTCTAACACATAATAGACACTCCATAGATGTTTCTTGGAATGAATGAAATGAGGAAGAAAAGAAAGGAAGGAAAGAGAGATGGAAGGGTAAAGGGAGGGAACAAGGAAGAGCACAAATCAAATTTCCCTACAAAGGTATGCATGAGTCGTACAGAGTTGCAGGGAAGGCACCAGTGGGCACAAGGATTTCAAAATTAGAAATCATAGTGGAGAGAAAAAAGAGTATATAAATATCTCTATTTAAATAAACACTGCCATTAATTCTGAGTAATAGCAACCCAATAAGACAGAGTGGAACTGCCTCGCAGGCTTTCCAACTCTACAATCTTTACAAAAGCGGACTGTTGTTAGGTGCTGTCGAGTCTTCTCCAACTCATAGCGACCCTATGTACAACAGAACAAAACACTTCCCGGTGTTGTGCCAGCCTCATGATCCCTGCTATACCCGAGCTCATTGTTGCAGCCACTGTGTCAATCCACCTTGTTGAGGGCCTTCCCTTTTTCCATTGATCCTCCAATTTACCAAGTATGATATCCTTCTCCAGGATGTTTTTGTTCCTTCTAACAACATGACTAAAGTAAGTGAGACTAAATTTGACCATTCTTGCTTCCAAGGAGCATTCCTGCTGCACTTCTTCCAGGACAGATCTGTTAGTTCTTTTAGCAGTCCATGGTACTTACAGCATTTTTTGCCAACACCACACTCAAAAGCATCAACTCTTCTTCAGTCTTCCTTATTCATTATGCAGCTCTCACATTACTAAGAAGCAATTGAAAAGACCATGGCTTGGGTTAGGGATTCCTTAGTCTTTAAGGAGATATCTTTGTTCTTCAGCACTTGAAAGAGGTCTTTTGCAGCAGATTTGCCCAATGCAATATGTCGTCTGATGTCTTGACTACTGCTACCACATCTTTTCCCTACAGCTGGTGGATTTGAACCACTGACCTTTTGGTTGCCAGCTGAGTGCTTAACTTCTGCTCCACCAGGTTTCCATTAAAATCTCTTTTATCCAAACTCACTGCTGTCAAGTCAATTACGACTCAAAGCAACCCTGTATGACAGAGTAGAACTGCCCCATAAGGTTTCTAAGGCCATAAATCTTTACAGAAGTTAGCTGGCATATCTCTCCCACAGAGCATCTAGTGATTTGGTTAACAAATGACCATGTTAACCACTGCACCATCAGGGTTTCTAAAATGTCTATTAACCAAAAACCAAACCCACTGCCATCGAGTTGATTCCAACTCAAGGACGCACAAAATGAAAAGTCATCTACATTACAGTTTTGATTCAAGGTTACTCTGGAGGTTTATCATTATTTCAGTATCAATTGACAGTATCTTTCTTAACAAAATTGTGTTTAATTTCTATCTTCTTTTCTGGCAATTTCTAGTGCTAAGATCACTTGGACAAATATCAAAAGAGTTTGTGCTTTTCTTTTATTTCTAGGGAGCTCACAGAAATCCTTTCTGACAACTGTGAGATTTTCTCCTGCTTTGTCAAGCAATGTGATAATACCATTACAGCTCTTGAGAATGCAAATTTCAAGCCAGGATTCAATCCTTGCAGCAACTTAAAGTGCACAAGATAAACAGATGGTGATGTGTTCTCAGGAAGTGCCTTCATTCATTTACTTCTTTAGTGTTTACACACTCTTCATGTTTGGATAGATTGGTGAACTAAAGCTTTAATGAAGAGGACTGACATAATTTGAAATGAATGTTTGAATGAAAATTAGACGTTTTATATATCTACATTAGATCTAATTTTGTAATAGTTCAGTCATTGAATATATTGTGATAGTTTTTTAAAAAAATGCATTTTATTAAAATATAATTTATGTACAGCGAAATACATAGAACTAAAGTGATAAGGGTCAATGCCCTCCCTTTTTTTTTTTTTTGCAATTGTTCTGGTTACCTAGTGACAAGAATATACTACAAATGGGATGTCTTGAACAAACAGGAGTTTATTCTCTTACAATTCAGGAGGCTAGAAGCCCAAGTTCAAAGTTCCAGGCTCTAGGGGCTAGGTGAAAGTCCCTCAGCCTTGGGCTTCAGCACTGCCTCCAGCTCCTGGCCCACTGAAGCTAGAGGCTTTTTTTCACTCAGGCAGCTGCTGGCTGCTGAGGCTGCCAAGCCCAAGATTGACAAGTAAAAAGGCACAGTCCCAATATTACCAAATCACACAGCAGGCCATTAATTCAAGTCTATTGTAAGTCCCAAGGCCAGCAGAGGATGGCAGGCTGCTGAACAATGACAGAGCTACATGCAGAGTTCAAGGTGCCATAAGCTAGAGACCATTCCCAAGGCTTCTCCTTATATACAGGAAGGAGACCACGTCCCAAAGGCAGCTACTCAGCTGCTTGTTGTAGATCCCACCATTGAGTTGATTGCCAGCCTCATCATGGGGAATAACTACTACCAGCTTCCCAGCCACTCAAGCAAGCCTAGCCAAGTTGACACAAAAACATAACCACCACAGCAGTGTTCCCTCCTCTCCACTCCAACCCCTGGCAACGAACAAAGAAAGTTTCCCTCCACTTACAAACCTTTCCTTGACCCTCCACATCAATGAACTAATACTATATCTGTCCTTCCATGATTGACTTATTTATTTCACTCATAATTTCCGTCAAGTTCACCCATGTTGTGCAGTGTTCTACAGATGCTATATTATTCTTTAGTGCTGCATAGCATTCTATTGTATGTATGTACCATAGTTTGGCCCGTACACTCTTCCATTGATGGACACGTAGGTTGCTTCCATCTTTTTGCTATTGTAAATAGTGCTACAATGAACCAAAACCAAACCAATTCACTGCCTGTGAGTCAGATCCGACTCATAGTAACCTCTCCTTGGTTTTCCAAGGTGGTATCACCATGGAAGTAGATTGCCCAACCTTCCTTCTAAGGAGTGGCTGGTGGGTTTGAACCGCCTGCCTTCTGGTTAACAGTCAAATGTCTTACACACTATATCTGTTCCTGTCCTGGCTCTCACATATCTAGGATATATACTTACTAATGGGATTGCTGGGGCAAATGGTATCTCCAATTCCAGCTTTCTAAGATCCATATTTGTGCCCATTCTAAAGAAAGGTGATCCCACAGAATGTAGAAATTATAGAACAATATCATTAATATTTCATGCAAGTAAGATCTTACTGAAGATAATTCAGAAACGTTTGCAGCAGTATATTGACAGAGAACTTCCAGAGGTTCAAGCCGGATTCAG
>NW_006922398.1:785511-788331 GCF_000298275.1 Orycteropus afer afer | reverse complement strand
CTTAATTTCTGCTTATCTGGAAATGTCCTAATTTCACCATCATATTTGAGGGACTATTTTGCTGGGTACATAATTCTTGGTTGGAAGTTCTTCTCTTTCAGGGTCTTAAATATACCATCCCATTGTCTTCTCGCCTGAGTGGTATCTTCAGAGAAATTCGAGCTTAGTCTTTTTGTTTACCCCTGTATGTCAATTTTCCTTTTCCCATGCTGCTTTCAGGATTCTTTATTTGTCTTTGGTTTTGGTGAGTTTGATGATGATATGTCTTGGTGATTTTCTGTTAGAGTCTATCCTGTTTGGGGTTCATTAGACTTCTTGAATGGATATATTCTCATCTTTCATCATACCAGGAAAATTCTCTTCCAACAAATCTCCGACAATTTTTTTCTGTGGTTTTATTTGTCTCTTCCTGTTCTGGAATTCCAATTACATCTATGTTATTCCTTTTGGTGGTATCTCACATAAACCTTAGGCTTTCTTCATTTTGGTTTGATCTTTTTTTTCTGATTGATCACTTTCCAAAGAAGTATTGAGGTCTTTTCCTTCAATCTCACTAATTCTGTCTTCCATTGATTCAATTCTACTCCTTCACCTGTTCAATGTCTTATCTGTGTTCTGGTTACCTAGTGCCACTCTGACAAGAAAATACCACCAATGGGATGGCTTAAAAAAAGCAAGAGTTTTTTTCTCTTACAGTTTGGAGGCTTTAAGTCTGAGTTCAAAGGGCCAGGCTCTAGAGGCTAGGTGAAAGCTCCTCAACTTTGGGCTCCAGCTCTGCCTCCTGCTCTTGGCCCACTGAAGCTAGAGATTTTCTTAACTCAGAAGGCTGCTGACTGCTGAGACTGACAATCCCAAGGTTGACAAGTGTAAAGGCACAGTCCTGATGTTACCAAACCACACAGCAGGCCATTAATTCAAGTCCACTGAAAGTCCCAAGGTCAGCAGAGCATGGCAGGCTGCTGAGTAACAACATGGCTATATGCAGGGTTCAAGTGTGCCATAAGCTGCAGATCATTCCCAAAGCTGTTTCTTATATACAGGAAGTAGACCACATAGCCAAAGCAGCTACTCAGCTGTTCCAACAGATTCCACCATGGTGTTAATTACCAATCTCACCACGAGGAATAACTACATTCAGCTGCTCAGCTACTCAACCAGGCCCAGCCAAGTTGACACACAAACTTAACCACTACATCTATTTCTGAAAATTTAGTATTAATCTTCCAAATTTCTGTCTTAGATTTTGTATCATTTCTAATTTTTCATTTATTTTGTCATTATGCTCTTGTATTATCTCAAAATTGTTCTAGGGTTTTCTCTGTGTTTTCATCAATTTTGTCAGTGTTTTCCTTGATCTGTCTCTCAATTCATTGAAGGTACCTAAATATAATTCTTTTGAATTCTTTATCAAAACCAAACAAAAAACCAAACACACTGCCATCAAGTCGGACCTGACTCATAGCAACCCCTCCTTGGGTTTCCAAGGCGGTATCACTACAAAAGTAGATTGCCCAACCTTCCTTCTGAGGAGTGGCTGGTGGGTTTGAATTGCCAGCCTTCTGGTTAGCAGTCAAATGTCTTAGGCACTACACCACCAGGGAGTTCCAATGCTGCATCTTCCTCAAGGATGTGTTTTGGGTCTGTATCCTGGTTCCTTGTTACTCCTGTTTTATCTTGCTTCTTTGTGTGCACTGTGATGCTTTGTTGTCTCTGAGGCATTGTGACCTTTTTGTGTTTATATTTAATTGGTGATTATATGTTGTAGTGACTTGCCCATGATTTTTGTTTTCCTTGTATGTTATCTATGTAAGCAGGGTACTGTGCTATGCTCCTCTATTCACTAGTTGGCAGCACTTATACACTCACCACCTGTCTCCTTTCCTGTTGTCAGTCTCTCATATGTCCCTGCCATCCTTGGCAAACAGAGCTTATTCTTAGGTTCTGTTTTCATTCACGTTTTCCACTACCCATTGCCATCGAGTTGGATCTGACTCATAGCAACCCTCTTTGAGTTTCCAAGGCAGTATCACTACGAAAGTAGATGGCCCAACCTTCCTTCCAAGGAGTGGCTAGTGGGTTTGAACCACCAGACTTCTAGTTAGCAGCCAAATGCCTTAGACACTATGCCACCAGAGCTCCCCCTTTTTTCCACTGTTATTGTTGTTATGTGCTGTCAAGTTGGACCCAACTCATAGCAACCCTTTCTTGGGTTTCCTAGTCAGTATCACTCTGTATACATCCTTTTAAAGCTCAGGGCTCCAGGATTACCTTCTGTATCTCTGTCAATTGGTTTCTCTTTTCTTTGTTGAAGAGGGTCTGTGTAGTTTGTCTGCCTATTCCTCCATCTTACTGGAAGTCTTATTGTGATAGTTTTGCTTCTAATGATTGTGTTATGAATTTTGAATTAATATTTAGAAAAGATACTGCATTTTCTTTAAGGAGATGCTTGTAACTAAATATATTTCTCTACTGCAGATTTTTCCAAAGTTACATGGTCTTATTTTCTGAGCATTTTGAAGATGATTAGAAATATAAACAAATATTATGATAATAACTTTGATAGGGTATAGAAAGATAATAATTAAATTAGTCCATAAGAGTGAAGACAATAACCAGACTTTAATAATCTACTGTTAATATGGATTTTCCAGGTAGTCCTAAAAAAAAAGAGAGAAAATGTTCATTATATTACATATTCAATTTAGTAAATAAAGGATTGCAAAGTAACAGAATTTGTGTTAAATATTACACTAAACTACCAATTAAAAAAACTATAAAAATAAGATGACTGAGCATTATATTTTAATATTTGTTTGCTTT
>NW_006922398.1:775257-783041 GCF_000298275.1 Orycteropus afer afer | reverse complement strand
GTTGGTCTTGCAAAATTCTACCATACGAGTTCCAGCATTATTTCTGTCACCAAGGCCAAATTTCCCAACTGCCGGTGATTCTTCTTTGTTTCCAACTTTCGCTTTCCAGTCACCAGTGATAATTAACACATCCTGATTGCATGTTTGGTCAATTTCAGACTGTAGAAGCTGATAAAATTCTTCAATTTCCTCATATAATATCATATAATATTTATATGCATATATGAAGCATAGCAAGGATTATGAGGAAAAAGGGAGGAGGAAGGTTTGCTGGTCGGATAGAGCCTGGTGGAACCACTGAGACTATGGCCCCTAGCTGCCCTTGAGGTCTGGAATTGAACTCACACCCACGGTTTCCAGCCAAACAAAAGACAGGCATATGAGTTGAACATTTACCTCAGGTAGATACATTCCTTGGAGAGAACAATCATGGGAGAAATAAGGGCTGCTTATGCACAGGTAGACAGCTCAGGCGGCAGGAGTGCATGGAGGGATGGCCACTGGTAAGTGGTAACTATCGGGAAGAGGTGGGAAGGGAGCTGTTGCATGGTGGTAAACTGTGGTCAATGCTATGAGACAAAGTGTATGTGAACTTCTGTATGGAAAGTGAATTTGCTCTATAAATCTTCACCCAAATCACAAATAAATAAATAAATAAATAAAAATTAAAAATATAAATAAATCAGAGGTCAAATTGCACTGGGAATATGTACTGCATTAGACCTCTTTAAAGTGTTGAGGAACAAAGATACCACTTTCAAGAGTAAGGAGTACCTAACCCATGCCATAATATTTTCAATTGCCTCATATGCATGTGAAAGTTGGAGAATGAATAAGGAAGACTGAGGAAGAGTTGATGCCTTTGAATTGTGGTGTTGGTGAAGAATACTAAACATACCACAGACACCCAAAAGAATGAACAACTCTGTCCTGGAAGAAGTTCAGCTGGAATGCTCCTTGGAAGCAAGAATAGCCAGACTTCATCTCACCTATTTTGGTCATCGTGTCAGAAGGGACCATTCTTTGTAGCAGAATATTATGCTTGGTAATATGGAGGATCATCAAAAAAGGGAAGACTCTCAATAAGATGGACTGACACAGTGGCTGTAAAGATGGGCTAAAGTACGGAAGGTAACATTTCATTCTGTTGTATATAAGGTTGTTATGAGTTGGCACCCAACAACAACAACATTCAAAAGTTTAGAGACTTGATAATCTCAGTATGTCATTAAATACAATCTGACTATGTAATATCACATTGCAAGATTATTGTTATATCTGAAACTCTGAAAATAAGGCTATTCATTATGTTTAGAAATATATTTTGTTCATTTTTTTAAATAACTTTATTTAGCTCTCCATTAATTTTGTAATTAATTTTTATTAGATTTTTCATTTTTAAGAAATATTATAAGTTTAGTCATGGCCATACAAAGTTTGTCATCTGCAGATAAGTTGTTACTTTACTGGTTTTCCTAAAATGCCTGACTAAAATATTTCAACAAAAATAAGCTATGTTAGACTTATGAAAAGCACTGTAATATTTCCAATGTGGATGTTATTGGATTAAATCTATATTTCCAATGCTTATACAGAAACTAAGAAACAAAGAGACATATAGAAATAAAGAGAATTGATTTAGAATTATATGGAACAAGTATTAACTACTTAAAATTGAGTAAACTAAAGGCATTACTGGAAGGCATTTATGAAAATGTTGCCGATATTTAATGTTCTGCTTTCTAGATAAAGGACATCATTTTTTCCTTTCCCTCTTTAGATATGAAAATCAGTTATTTCAGTAACTAATAACGTTATATTAAGCTCCAAAGTATTCTATGGATTGGAAGATATTATGGCACAAGCTAAATATTGAACTAAATATATTCAAAATGACTTAAATGATTCTGCCTGTGTGCTTTAAGAAATGAATACTGGAATGAGTGATGAAAGAAATTATTCTTCCAAATAAAATGACCCTTCATATCTCTATGACTATACAAAAAAAAATAAGCTATGCCAGTATTAGAACTGATTATTAACATTGATTTTTATTGATCCTGTGAATTGTTAAACTGACATTATTCCATATTTTTAGAATTTTTATCATTTCTATTATTATAAAATGCTGCATCTGCCACACTAAATTTTACTATATAAGAATGTTTTTTTCCACAGGTTAAGAAGGTCTTTGACAGCCAGAAAGTAAAAACTGCCTTTTGCTTCAAGAAAATGTGTACACTGGAAAAGACCCCAATTAGAGAGCATACTTAACCTTGTCAAAAAGGTCCATGTTTAGTTCCACTCCCTAACCCTTGTGCTGCTAAACTACAGAAAATTAAAACTTTAATTCACCTGTCTGTATTAAAAAAGATTAAGCATCCATGGATGGTCCAAGCAGCTGAGGAATTAAAAAATCCCACCACCCCAGCATCCAGGAGCAGACGACTGTGCCAGAATTAAACAGCTTAACAAAATCCATACAAGTTCCCACAAGATTTGAACTTTGGGGACTTGTTCCTTAGTTATTGGTATTTCCTTCTCCTGAGTATACTATATGTTTGTGGCATTATTTCTTGGTAGTTATACAAATCCTCTATGTCAGCTCTCTAAATTGTTACATTTTACCTATTTCATATCTGCTTTAAAGTAGCTTCATTCTGTAAGTTAAATTTAATTGACTAGTATAATGTTATTAATCTCTCAGTCCCTACCTCCTATGTGCAACACAGAAATCAGCAAGATACTTTTGCTTTTAGTATTGTAACTACTTTTCTGTTATTCCTTTGGACAGTTCTTATATCATCTTATATGCCAATCACTGAATGAAACTATTTCATGATTGCCAGCAAAAAAACAAAACAAAAAAAGGATTATGATGATAGTCAGGACTGGGCAGTGTTTTTTTCTCTTGTACATAGAATCACTATGAGTTAGAGCCAACTTAATGGCACCAAATAATGATATATGTATTAAAAAAGAACAAAAATATATAGCTTTTCAATGTCTCCTGTATTTCCCCAATAAAAAGTTACTGTTTTTCCATTTGTAATTACTACATATATTGGAGGACATCATTTCAGACTGTGAAAATATTGTTTCTCTTAAACTTTTGACCATAATTTGGCAAAATCTGTGGATCTTTCCTGAGACAATTATTAATGTTGTGTAATAATTGTGATTTGTTTTATTGGTTCTATATTTATTATTTGGAATTATCTTCAAGGTGAAGTTACCTCCTACAAATGCATTTCTGCAAGTCTTATATATTTAATAAAAAGAAATACTCTGATGACCTGTAAAAAAATGAAATGACCCCATAAAAAAGCATGATTTGAGACTTCTGCTTCCATCAAAATATAAAACCAAACTCACTACCATCAAGTCAATTTTTACTCCAACCCTAAAAATTAAGGAAATTGAGATAATCTACAGATCTAACACCTGAAATTGCAAAGCACTCTAATAACAGATTAAAAAAAAAAGAGTGCAGTCAATAGAAACTGTTCCTGAAAATACTCACATATTTAACATACAGAATAAAGACTTCAAATTAACATTTAATGTATGGTTAAAAAAAAAAAAGTCTAATTAAAGGGCAGGATGAGAAAGATGGCTTAACAAACATAGAATATCAATAAAAAGTAGAAATTATAAAACAAGAACCAAATGGAAATTCTGGAGTTGAAAAGTTCAATAACAGAAATTAAAATGTCATTATAAAGGCTCAACTGTAAAATAAGGAATCAGTAAACTGGAAAACAGGTAAATTGAAATTATCCAGTCTAAGGAAAAAAAAAGAAAAAAGAATAAATAAACATCAACAGAGCCCCCAGAGACTTAACAAATACCACCTAATGGAAATCCCAGAGGGAAAGGAGAAACAGAACTGATCAGGAAGAGTATCTGAAAAAATAATGGTCAATCTAATAACATACTGCCTCGCAAACCCAAGGAGGGGTCGCTATGAGTCGGGTCCGACTCTACGGCAAATAACAACAACAACAATAATAATAATAATGGTCAAATATTTTTCAAGTTAATGAAAGCATTAGTCTGTACAGGTAAAAACAGCTTAGTGAACTTCAAAAGCAGGAGAGATCTTCAAAGAGATCTACACCTAGACACATCATAGTCAAATTTTTGAAAATTAGAGACAAAGAGAGATTTTTCAAAACAGCAAGAGAAAAGTAACTGATGTTACTCAATATGATTAACACCCAATTTTCCGTCTGGAAGCATGGAGACCTGAAGTCAGTGGAATGACGTATTTAAAGTGCTAAAAGGAAAATACTGTCAACCAAGAATTCATTATCATCAAAACTAACCTTTAAAAATGGAGAAGGAATTTACAACATTCTTATTATATTAACTAAACCACAAAACCAAACTCACTGCCATCAAGTCGATTCCTACTCAGAGTAACCCTCATTTGGGTTTCCGAGGTGGTAAATCTTTACTAAAGTAGATTGCCTCATCATCCTTCCGGGGAGTGTCTAGTGGGTTTGAACCACCAACCTTCTGGTTGGTAGTCAAATGCCTTAGGTACTAGGCCACCAGAGCTTCAACTCATAGCAACCCTTTTTACAACAGAACTAAACACTGCCCAATCCTGTGGCATTCTCATAATCATTGTTATTATGCTTAAGCCCATCATTGCAGCCATTGTGCCAATCCATCTCACTGAAGATCTTTCCCTTTTTCACTGACTCTTTACTTTACCAAGCATGATAATCTTCTCCAGGGACTTTCCCTCTTGGTAGTATGACCAAGGTAGAAGCAACGAAGTCCGCCATTCTTTCTTCTAAGGGGCAATCTAGTTATACATCCTGTAAGACAGATTTGTTCATTCTTCTACCAGTCTATGGTACATTCAATATTCTTTGCTGACACCACAATTCAGATGCATCAATTCTTCTGTGGTCTTCCTTACTCATTGTCCAGCTTTCACACGCATATGAGGCTAATGAAAAGACAGTGCCTTAAGTTAAGCACACCTTAGTCTTCAAAGTGATATCTTTGTTCTTTAAGACTTTAAAGACATCCTTTGTAGTAGATTTGCCCAATGAAATACATCCTTTGATATCTTGGCTGCTGCTTCCATGGGCATTGATTGTGTATCCAAGTAAAATGAAATCCTTGACAACATCAGCTTTTCTCCATTTCTCACGATGTAGCTTATTTGTCCAGTTGTAATGATTTTTATTTTCTTTATCTTGAGATGTAATCCATACTGAAGGATATAGTCTTTAATCTTCATCAGTGTTTCAAGTCCTGTTCACTTTCAGCAAGAAATGTTCCATCCTCTCCATATTGTAGGTTGTTAATGAATCTTCCTCCAATCCTGATGCCATGTTCTTCTTCATATAGTCTACTTTCTCATGGATTATTTGCTCAGCATACAGACTGAATAAGTATGGAGAAAGGATATAGCCCTGACACACACTTTTCCTGATTTTAAGCCATGCAATATCCCCTGGTTCTGTTCAAATGACAGATTCTTGGCCTATGTATAGGTTCCTTATGAGCACAGTTAAGTTTCCTGGAATTCATATTATTTGCAATGTTATTCATAAGTTGTTATGATCCATACAGTCAAATGCCTTTGCATAGTAAGTAAAACACAGGTATACATCTTTCTGCAATTTTTTGCTTTCGGCAAAGATCCATCTGACATAAGCAATGACATCCCTTGTCCCATATCTTCCTCTGAATCTGGCTTGAATTTCTGGCAGTTCCTTGTTGATGTACTGAGGCTACATTTTTTTAATTAATTTCAGCAAAGTTTTTATTGCATTTGATATCACTAATATTGTTAATTTGTCAATCTATTGGATCATCTTTCTTTGGAATGGGCACAAATACGTATCTATTCCATTATTGGCCAGTTAGCTGTCTTCTAAATTCCTTGGCATAAATGAGTGAGTGGTGCCAGTGTTGCATCTGTTTGTTGAATATTTCAGTGGGTAATTGGTTTGTTCTTATTGGTGTTGCTAGGTGCTGTCAAGTTGGCTCCAACTCATAGTGATCTTATTTACAACAGAATGTCAATTCCTAAAGCATTGTTTTTCACCATTTCCTTCAGTGCAGCTTGGACTTCTTCCTTCAATACCATTGGTCCTTGATCATATGCTTCCTCTTGATATGGTTGAACATCTATCAATTCTTTTTGGTACAGTGACTCTGTGTATTCCTTCCATCTTCTTTTGATGCTTCCTGCATTGTTTAATATTTCACCCACAGTGTCCTTCAATACTGCAACTTGAGACTTGAACTTTTTCCTTAGTTCTTTCAGCTGAGAGGATTCTTCTCTTTTGATTTTTTAACATCAGTCTTTGCATATTTCATTATACTTTCCTTTGTCTTCTCACTGCCCTTTCAAATCTATTCAGCTCTTTTACTTCATCATTTCTTCCATTCACTTTAGCTACTTTGTTTAAGAGCATGTTTCAGAGTCTCTTCTCCTTCAATATTATGAAATATTATCTGTTAGCTATAAACAGAAATGGAGCCTGACATATCCCAAAGTATGGATAACCTTGATCTATTAAAGTGTCTTATTGTTTCACCTTGAGTGAGTACTTAAAAGAGGTGGAAAATTTAAGATAAAGCGAGTTGATCTATAAGGTTCTATACAATATAAATATGTTTTTATTCTAAAATTATCAATTTTTAATATGCCATCTGATTTTGTATTTGCTGTCCTACTTTAGAGTTCTTTCAAACATCCTGTCTTCATTGTTTGTTTATTAATCTTATAATATTAGTAAACTAGCATTCTATGTTACCCAACTTTTAGATAAGAAAAAAATAATTTCACCTATTATTTACCTTACTTAATAGTAAGGACCTATTCTTATTAGGAAGAAAAGGTATCTAAAATTTAGGGATCTTTATTCAGTTCTTAAAAGTATTTGGCTTGCTAATAAAATTTGCACTGCAGCAAAACAAAATCCTAAAATTAAAGTTCAATGTAAAAAATTTGACCTTTATTTATACTTTACAAAGAGCAGAATCCACAGCTGAAATCAGACTTACAGCAACTTGGCAGTATCTCTACGGAAGTAGATTGCCTCCCTTCTGAAAAGTGGCTGGTGGGTTTGAACTGTCAGCCTTCTGTTTAGCACTCAAATGCCTTAGGCACTATGCTACCAGAGCTCCTCTAAAATACAGTTAACAGCAAAATGGAATGATTTTTCGATTATATTTAAAATTAAGAATGTAGCAAATCAGTTTGTATTAAAACATTTCTCATGAAAAACAATTTAATTCATCATGAAATACATCATTGGCTGAAAATTGATATTTTATACTGACAGATTAATCCAACTTTTCTCTACACAGTACTTACTGTCATTATTATCAGAGATAAGAAGTATTTACTACACACTAGAAATAGTCTGCTAAATCTTTTAATCTTTTTTTTCCCCCCATAATCTTTTCCTCAGGGTTTTATATGGGCTTCAGTGATAACGAGTAGCATAATCCTTCAACTGTGCTTTGATTATCCACATCATCACAAATTTCTTTGTCTCCATTTTCACAAATAGTCTTGGAAATAAGTGTAACTTTGTGAAAAGACAACATTCACTGTAAGTTTATTTGACACTTGTGGTCCAGTGTTCTCAAAGATACCTTTTTCTTTCCACAGCTTATATGATTAATTTTAACAAACTTTGATCTGTTACATATTATAAAATATAGTTTCTATTTTTGCTGATTACTCTGGTAGCATAGTGCCTGAGGCACTTGCCTGCTAACCAGAAGGCTGGCGGTTCAAACCC
>NW_006922398.1:763582-775157 GCF_000298275.1 Orycteropus afer afer | reverse complement strand
CTACTTCCGTAGTGATACTGCCTCGGAAACCCAAGGAGGGGTCGCTATGAGTCGGGGCCGACTCGACGGCACATAACAACAACAACAACAACAATAGTCTATAACTTTATTCCCTAGTAGTCAACATTTTGATAGGGTTTATTGCTATTGTAATAGAAATATTATCATATTTTATATAATCTACAATATTTCCTACAAATATATAATGACATTTATAATTTACATTACCTAATAATGTGGGTTTTGGTATTAGATACAATTGGATTTGAATCTTGACTCAACCACTTCCCAACTGTTTAGTTGCATTATTGCAGTATTAAATGAGAAATATTATAAATTACTAGCACCATCTAGGCACCTAGTAAGGATCCCTGGTGGCTCAGTGGTTAAGCACTTGACGACTAACTGAAAGGTTGGTGATCTGAACCCACCAGCTGCTCCGTGGGAGAATGATGTGGCAGTCTGCTTCTGTAAAGATTCATTATCTTGAAAATCCTATGTGACAGTTCCACTCTGTCCTACAGTGTCACTATGAATCAGAATCAACTCAAAAGCAATAGATTTATTTAGACACAGTACGTTTTTAGCTGTTATTATTATAAGCTCTTTCCCTCATTGGGTTTCTGAGGCAGTATTACTATGGAAGCAGATTACCCAATCTTCCCTCCAAGAAGCAGCTGGTGGGTTTGAACCGCCAGCCTTCTGGTTAACAGTCAAATGCCTTAGGCACCACACTACCTGAGCTCCCCTATAAACTCTTAGTATATCTTTAAAAGCTATATATACATTTTCATGGTGTAGTATTTTCATACAAGGTGATTTTTCTTTCTCTTTTACTATTTCCCTTTCCTTGACTATATGATCCATAAAGTTTACATATAATCTAAATTTTCATTATGTTTCTACTTTGTATGTGGTAAAGATAAAATTTCTTGGTCCAACTCTGAAAATCTTCCATTAGTTGACCTTATCCACTTTACTTACATTACTTCCTACTATTGACCTACATAAATCCATAAGTCCTTCACTGTAATGCAGAAAGCCAAGAGGCAATATCTTTGACTTCTAAGTCAATAGAATTGAGTTCAAATCTGTGTACCATTATGTTATAGGTATTTTTAGGGAAGCAACTACCCAAAGCTATAAACTATGTTATCAATATAGTCTCTGAAAATTTCTTGAACACCTAAACTCTTGTTAGCCTTCTGCAATTTATCCAATGACATCAACTGTAAAAGTTTGGCTAATCATGACCTTAACCCTCAAAATCAAGATTCTAGATTTTGGTAACAACATGTTTTAATACTGCAACCATAACCTATTTGCTTGGGGGTTTTGAGGGTCTCTACACAGTTCTTAGGGCATTTGACTTTTAACCAGAAGGCTGGTAGTTCGAACCCACCAGCTGCTCCATAGGAAGAAGACTGGGCAATCTACTTCCAGAAAGATTTACCTCTTTGGAAACTAAATGGGGGAGGGTGGGTCACTACGAGTTGAAATCAACTCCATGGCAATGGGTTTGTTTTTTTGGTTTTCTTGCAGTAGAAACACTTGGGCTAGATATAGTGGGGAGATATTACACTTATTGCCTTGAAATGGTAAAAGAGGATAGAGAGTTTCTTGAAATCTGGATAAGAGCTGTAGCTGTAAGAGGGGTCATGTGACAAGATATGGAGCCTTTGATTGAGAAGGTTACTGTTACTGTTATGTGCCATTGAGTCGGACTGACTCCTAGTCACCCCTCCTTGGGTTGCTGAGGCAGTATCACTACGGAAGTAGATTGCTCAATCTTCCTTCCAAGGAGTGGCTGGTAGGTTTGAACTGCCAACCTTCTGGTTAGCAGTCAAGTACATTACGCACTATGCTACCAGAGCTAGCCACTCTCAACCCACAAGCCATAATAAAGGAGTAAAGGGAATTAATAATTCAAAATTATTTTCCTCTAATCACAGATAGCTTGCTAATAACTGCCATGGCTAAACTTCTCAAGAAGTCAAAGTCAGAGGAGCCTGTTGATGCTGTCTGTAAAAGTGGGCACAGTAGGTTTGGAAAAGAGCAAACTGTGGAGCAAACAGATATCATCCAGAACTTCCAAATAGAAGGCTTGGCATCATACCAGCCCTCCAGAACAAGCCCTATTCTCTAAGACTGTTCCTTCTTTTCACCCTAGTATTTGTGAATTCAGAATAAAAATATGTTATGTAATATCAAATTGGAGAAAATTTGCATTTATTGAACATTAGAGAGTAAATCATATTTGTGACCAATGTGTGTAATAAATGCAGGGATGTATGAATCTCAAACAGTTCAGAAGAAATACAGTTTCAAATATGGACAAGACATATTAGAGACACAGAACCTAACCTCGCACATGCTCTATTTCTCCTTATGTGAGACATAGGAATATACTTTTAGAAGATGTCTTTACCTATTTTTAAGATTTAAAGCATCAGTACTACAAATATCATGCTTAAAATGGGTTTTAAAATATATAACTTACATTATCTTGTCTCAAAATATTATGAATAAAATGAAACTTTCTTATAAGATGCTTCATTACTAACCAAAAAAACCAAACCAAACTCACGGCTGTAAAGTTGGATCAGACTTATAGCGACTCCTCCTTGGGTATCTGAGGCAGTATCACTATGGAAATAAATTGCCTAATCTTCCTTCTGAGGAGTGGCTGGTAGGTTTGAACTATCAGTCTTCTGGTTAGCCATCAAATGCCTCAGGCACTATGCTACCAGAGCTCTCGCTTCATTACTACTGGGATTTAAATCTACCATGTGATTTTAAATAACAACTACATCTATAATATTTATCCAGAGTAACTAATATGTTTTATGTGGTAAACATATCTTACAAGAATATTTTTATGAAATTGCCTAATCTCATGCTTCTATATGAAAATTGATTACCTATTTTTCCTTCCAGAAAATACTCTAAAACTGCATAACATATGTGAAAAATGACTATCAGTAGCAGTGTTGAAAAAGAAAGAGAAGGAACGAAACAAAAAATGTTGTCCTGAAGAATGGAAATATCAAAACCTCACCTTATGATTCTCTTTTCTAATGGGGACATGGAAGGGGTTACTTGAATGTCAAGACAAGTAGCATCACAAAAACAAAAACTCTTTACATCTTGAATCAATACATTATTTTTATATGAAATACAATTTATTTTTTTTTCCTTTATGATCTGTGATTTTTGTGCCCTATGTAAAAAATCTTTGCCTACCTCCAAGTCACAAAGATTGTTTCATATATATTTTTTAAAAAGGTTGACTAACTTAGCATTACATTTAGTTCTATGATCCATTTCAAATTAATCTCTCCTTTTTAACAATTATTGTTGTTGTTAGGTGCCATTCAGTTGATTTTGACTCATTGGGAGCCTATGGGAAGATAAATCAGCATTTAGTGAACTGTTATTTATATTTTTAATTGAATAATAAAAGTAGAGATACATGAATGTATCTCTAAATACCTATTCTAAATAAATTATTTAAATTAACATTTTAATTTAGTGAATAGAATATGCACAATAAAAAATGCAATATGGTGTTACATTTTGAGAAGTTTTATTAGCTGGAATTTGACTTCTAAATCTGAGAGTGTAATTCAGTTCCACAGGTGTTTATATAGCCACAACATATGGTTAAAAAGAGTGATATGATCTGCCATCTCCAATATTTTATCTCATGGTCTAATACTCCTAATCATTTCCTCCTCACATCTTTGTTTAAGACCCTTTGCCTTCTTGAACAGTCCAAGCATGGATTTTGTCTCTGTGATGCAGTGAATTACTTATTATGGCTCTTTTAGCCATGGCCTTTGTGACTCTCACCAGACGATTGGGTAGGACTATGCAAATGTGAGATGCTTGTGGCCTACTGAGAGGATAGCGTAATAATGTAAATAAGGTACATGGTACCCTGGTGTAATTGGGACCATGCTAATAAAGTGAATGGAACCCTAACATGGGGATTGGTCAGTTTTGCCATAGGCTTTAAATGAGCCATCCCAGATGCAGAAAGGAGATCTTCCTGCCATCAGGATAGAACCAGGAATGGAGGGTGTCCTTGGATCCAAGTACCTGCATTAAGGCAGCAAGAGAGGCAGAGAGGTGGCAGAGAGACTGAGAAGCAGCAGCAGAGAAACCACAGTAGCAAAGGCAACAGAACCAAGGGTCCAGCATGAGACAGAGCAGTGGATTTCCTAGCGCACAGCTAGAAAGCTGAGTACCTTCAGGCAGGAGACTTGACAGCATAGTGGGGTGCCTCTATAGGTAATCTATACCCAAAGCTAAAAGAACTTTGTAACATTTGCCTGAGCAAGGCAGAGGCCAAAGCCAGAGAGAAGTATGCCTGAGGAACGGGTGAGAAGGAGCTATCCTGATTAAAGAACTGTATCCTGAGTTGTTTTTGATCCTGAATTGTAACCCGTTATTTCCCAAGTAAATATCATATTCATGAATATTGTCTGTGAATTCTGTGTGGCCATTGCAACAAATTTCTGAACCCAGTAGAAAAGTAGAGAGTGCTGTAGGAGGGACAGCTGGTGTTAGAACTGGTAAAAAGTTTGAAGGGTGGTGGCTTGTCTGACCTCAGCCTCACAGGAATCAGCCTTGGGCTGCTGATCTTGGCCCTTCCTCTACCCCTTGTGAAGTTATAGGAAGTTAGATGACACCACCTTCAGGCCCTTCCTGCAGTCTCCTTCTGCCTGAAATGCTCTTTTTCCACATAACTGCATTGGATCTTTTCCCATTTCCTTCAGGTCTTAACTCAAAGGTCACCTTGTCAGTGAGTCATTTTCTTAGCACCTTACATAAAATATGAACCACTTTTTATTTGTTGGTCTCTTATCCTCTTTCCTTTTCTCTGTAGCACTTAATACCACTCAATATTATATATTGTGATGGCCCGTTTCAGATGTCAACTTGGCTAGTTTATAGTCATAATTATTCAACCAAACACTTAAGGTGTTGTTGGGAAAGTATTTTGTAGATGCTGAATGAAAAAACCCAAACTCACAACCATCGAGTCAACTCCAATTCATAGCAACCCCAGTTATCTTTAAAATCACCTGATTCTAAGGAGATTATCGTGGATTATTCAAGTAGGCCCCAAATTCAATCTCATGTATCCTTATAAAAGAAAGGAAGAGGAATATTTTAACATATAAACTAGGAGAAAAAGTCTCCATGAAGGCAGAAATATACTATTACATAGAGTTTGGCTTAGTACTTAACATAAAGAAGTACACAATAAAGTCCTTTCCTTCAAAGTGATCATGACCTATTTCACAGACTAACTATAAAAGTGTTAATGTGGAATTCAAGATAATTCAAAATGAAAATACAAAAAAAATGAAAAAAATGCATGCTTACAGTTTTTTTTGGGGAAAAAACAGACCTTAAATAGTGAGCTAATACAAGAGATCAAATTTCAAATAAGATTGATGCAAACCAGAGATCATGTCTGCCAACTATCAAACTTTACTAATAATTTCAGTGACACAAATAATCATGGGGCATAGTTGAAGCAGGGAGCAATAGAAGTCATCCTACATGGTTTCCCTGGTCCTTCCTTCCTGCATCAAACATTCTTTCTGGCCCAGAAAATTAGATGAGACTTCTTTAAGTACCTTTTCAGATTTATCTCACAGTCGAGAGCATTTAGGTTATGAGATATCTTTGTTTTATAACCTAGATGACCGGATAACTTGTGTGACATTCTCTTGGGATCCATGCCTCATAAATCCATTGATTATGTTTATCATAAGCATTTTAAATCAAGAATAACCTGTTAAGAACATTCCATAGATAAGGATTCTACCCTAGTTATCAGAATAAACATGTTAGCAGTTATCAACATAAACATGTTTACAAAGAGGTTAGAATAAGTCACCTGCTTTACACTTATCCTCATCCATGATCTAGGTGATCTAAAAAGTAATGAATGACAAGTTAGCTACTTTAACTCTTTCTTCTCTAATTCAAAAGTTCAAAGAAAACATGGTTAATTGATTTGAGAGGAGGCTTTTATTGGCATCAGGAGGAGTTCCCACCAAAACTTTTGAATATTATAGCAATGAATAACCACTTAAAGTCTCTGGGAATTGTCCTGAGGGGATACAGCAAATGGAAAAATATTTATTACATAAATCTTAGTATGAACAGTGAGTCTGCGACATTTGTCATGACCCAATTCCTCCTCCCACTACTTGTCTGTCAGTTTGTCATATGTGGTGGCTTGCATGTTGCAGTGATGCTGAAAGCTATGCCACTGGTATTTCAATTACCAGCGGGGTCCCCATGGTGGACAGGTTTCAATAGAGCTTCCAGAATAAGACATATTAGGAAGAAGGATGTAGCCTGGGCCTCTTCTGAAAAAATTGGCCACTGGAAACCTTATAAATAGCAAGGAATCTGCTGTAATGCAGAAGGTGATTCCCCCCAGTTGGAAAGCACTGAAATATGACTAAGAAAGAGTTATCTCCTCAAAGTAGAGTCAACCTTAATAAGATGGACTTAGTAAAGCTTTCTGGGCCTTCATTTGCTGATGTGGCACAACTCAAAATGATAAAAAAAAAAAAAAAAAACTGCAAATATCCATTAATAATTGGAATGTAGATTGCATGAAGTGTGAATCTCAGAAAACTGGAAGTTGTCAAAAATGAAATAGAATGCAGAAAGATAGATATCGTAGGCATTAGTGAGCTGAAATGGATTGATATTGGCCATTTTGAATCAGACAATCATATGGTCTACTGTGACAAGCATGGCAAATTTAAGAGGAATGGCATGTCATTCATTGCCAAAAATAACATTTCAAGATCTATCCTGAAGTATAATGCTGTCAGTAATAAAATAATATCCATATGCCTACAAGGAAGACCGGTTCATAGCACTATTATTCACTAAAGCCAAGGAAGAAGATTTTTACCAACTTCGGCAGTGTGAAATTGAAAAATAACATGCAATCAAGATGTATTGATAATTACTGTGATTGGAATGCAAAAGTTGGGAACAAAGAAGAAGGATAAATAGTTGGAAAATACAGTCGTGTGATAGAAATGATGTTAGAGATAGCATGATAAAATTTTGCAAGACCAACTTATTCATCACAAATAAATGTTTTCAAAAGCATAAATGGTGACATATTCATGGACAAGGCCAGATGGAATACGCAGGAATCAGATCAATTACGTCTGTGGAAAGAGCCAGTGGAGAAGCACAATATCATCAGTCAGAACAAGGCCAGGGCCAAACTGGAATAGATCATCAACTGCTCACATGCAAGTTTTAGTTGAAGCTGAAGAAAATTAAAACAAGCCCACAAGACCCAAAGTACAATGTTGAATATATCCCACCTGAATTTAGAGACCATATGAAGAACAGATTTGACACACTGAACACCAATGACCAAAGACCAGAAAAGTTGTGGGATGGCACCAAGCATCATACATGAGGTGAACAAATGGTCATTAAAAGATAGGAAAGGAAGAAAAGACCAAAACAGATGTCAGAAAAGACTGAAATTTACTCTTGACCATAGAATAGCTAAGGTGAAAGTAAGAAATGATGAAGTAAAAGCAGAATAGAAGATTTCAAAGGACAGCTCAAGAAGATAAAGTAAAGTATTATAATGGAATGTGCAAACAGAAACTTATTTTCTCAAAGTTTAAGAAGCTAGAAGTCTGAATTCAAGGTACTGGCTATAGAGGGCACCTTTCTTTTTCTGTCAGCTCTGGAGGAATGTCTTTATCTCTTTGAGCTTCTGCTCCTGGGTGATCTTCATGTGGTTTGGCATTTCCCTTCCCCAATCTCTGCACTGGGAGCTCTGGTAGCATAGTGGCTAAGACACTTGCCTGCTAACCAGACAGCTGGTGGTTCAAACCCACCAGCCACTCCTCGGAAGGAAGGTTGGGCAATCCTACTTCCGTAGTGATACTGCCTCGGAAACCCAAGGAGGGGTCGCTATGAGTCGGGGCCGACTCGACGGCACATAACAACAACAACAATAACAATCTCTGCACTGCTTTCTTGCTTAAACTCTTTGATATCTTAAAAGAGATTGACTCAAGACATACACTACACTAATCCTCCCTCATTATCATAACAAAGACAACCCATTCTCAGATGAGATTATAACCAAAAATATATGATTAGAATTTAGAACACACATTTTTGCAGGACATAATTAAATTTATTACATTATAACTTTTGGCCCCTAAAAATTTGTCCTTGCTATGTGCAAAATATATTGATCCCATCACATCATCCCCAAAATATTAAATCCACTTGAAGTCCAAAATCTCATCTTCTGAATTATTTAGATCAATTATGAGTGAGACTTTATGCATATTCCATCCAGGGAAAAATTCCTCTTCATCTCTGAGCCTGTGAAATCTAGACTACAAGTAATGTTTCCAAAGTACAATAGTGAGACAGGCATAAGGTAGACATTTCCATTACAAATGGAAGAAATTGGAGGGAAAGAAGGGATAACAGATAGCAAGCATGAGCAAGTCCTAGCAGAACAATTCACATTAGCTCTCAAAACTTGAAAATAACCCTCTGTCTTTGAAACCAGGTGGGCAATTGCTCTGCCCTACAGATTCTGGGTGTTGGCCATGCTCTCTATATTCTAAGTGCAGGCCCTTCAGGTCTGGTCTTCAGCTCTGCCTTCTAGGCCCACTGGGACAGCAACCCTGCTCCCTTGGTTTTGAGTGGCCCTGCTCTCCTAGTTCACCTGAGTGTCAACCCCAACATTTGGCCCCAACATGCCCCATTCTTCTGCCACTTGCACATTGCAACCCTGCCTCCTCAGCTTTGAGCAGTGGTCCCATCCCCCAGCACACTTAATGGAAGTTCCACACTCTGGAAGCAAATTTGTGAAGGTCCTACTCTTTGAAATCTAGGAGGCTCTGACCCCACCTCTTGATATCTAGGAGACTGTTGTCCCACCCTTTGAAACCAAAAAGGCTCTACTTCCTATGATTCTTTAAACAGTTCTCCTGGTGTCTGAGATGCTCCAGGGATGATCTTTTTCTTTTCTTAGAGGACAATAGATGTAGTCCTTTGGCTTGTTTCCTGCCTGTAGAATTCCATGAGGCAAGCAGCATTCTTTCCTTTCTTTCTCTGTCCCTTTCAGTCTAAGCTGATGGCTTTTCTGCTATTGTAGTTGGTTAGATACATCAGTCCCAAACTTAATCTTGGTTAAAAGCTTATGTAGCCACATCCTTGGTGAACATTCTAGGATACATGTCCTTAGTTGGTAAAACAGAATTTTCCCAATCTTTAAGTTTTGTTTTCATTTTGCACAGTTCATTTTTAAATACAGCTCTTTCCTTTTGCATCTTACTATAAGTGGCAAGGAGAAACCATGTCACTCCTTTAAGATCTTGCTTAGAAATCTCCTCAGCTGTATACTTAAGTTTAGCACTTACAAGTTCTACCTTCCACTAAACATTTGAACATAATTCAGACAAGTTCTTTGCCACTGCATAAAAAGCATTGCCCTTCCCCATTGTCCAATCACATTTTCATAATTTTCTTTTAACATCTTACCAGAAGCACATTTAACATCCACATTTCTAGCAACATTCTGTTGTTAATGCCATATGTATTCTCTAAGATGATAGAGATTTTCTCTATAGTTCTCCTCAGAAAAGCCCTCACCAGAATCACCTTTGACATCCATAATTCTACCAACAACCTCTTCAAGACAATCTAGGCTTTTATTATCAGGCACCTTAAAATTCTTTCAGCATGTATCCACTATCCAGTTCTAAAACCACTTCCACAGTGTAGGTTTCCACAGCACCCCCACTACCCAATTCCAAATTCTCTCCTAGTTTTCTTGTGCTGCTAAAACAGAAATACCATAAACGGGTGACACTTTAACAAACAGAAATTTATTTTCTCATAGCTCAGAAGGCTAGAAGTCCCAATCCAGGGAATTGGCTGTAGGAGGCAGCTTTTTCTCTCCATCAGCTCTGGAGGAAGGTCCTTATCTCTTTGGGCTTCTGCTCTTGGGTGATTTTCATGTGGCTTGGCTTCCCTCATCTTTGCTCTGCTCATTTGTTTAATCTCTTTTATGTCTCAAAAGAGCTTGACTCAAGATATACTGTACACTAACCCTACCTCATTAACACAAAAATGACAACACATTCCCAAATGGCATTATAACCATAAGCATAAGGTTAGGATTTATAACACATATTTTTGAGGGACATAATTCAATCCATAACAAACTTATAGAAGCAGCAGTCAAGAAAACAAATGATGTATTGCTTTGGCCAAACCTGCTGCAAATGATCTCTTTAAAGTGTTAAAAAGAAAAATGTCACTTTGAAAACTAAGGTGCACTTGCCCCAAGTCGTGGTATTTTTCAGTCACCACCTGTGTATGTGAAAACTGGACAGTAGATAAGGAAGGTGTACAAAGAACTGAGGCCTTTGAATTGTGGTGTTGGTGATGAACATTGAACATCCCATAGAGTGCTAGAAGGAAGAACTAATTTGTTTCAGAAGAAATACAGCCAGAATGCTCGGAGGATGGTGATATTTTGACTCACTTTCTTTGGAGTGTTATCAGAAGGGACCCGTCCCTGGAGAAGGGCACCAATCTGTATAAATAGAAAGTCTACTAAAAAGACAAAAACCCTCAAGGAGATAGATTGACACAGTGGCTGCAACAATAGGCTCAAACATAGCAATGATTTTTAAGAAGGTACAGGGCAGGCCACATTTTATTCTGTTGGAGATAGGGTCGCTAGCAGTCAGAACTGCCTCCATGGCAACGAACAACAGCAACACTGGGGTATATTTAAAAAAATAAAAAATGAATCACAAGTTCAAAAGCAAAAAGCAAGTAAGCAAACAGTTTCATGACTTCAGTTCAGAGAAAAGCAAAAGGACACCTGACCCTATGAGGTGACATATCTACATATGGAAACATTACAGAGACTCTATTATTTCCTGGTAAGTTGGTTAAGGACTAATGGTTCAAAGCAACACAGAATTCTTTCACTTTGACATTGCTAGCCTAGGCAAGCTTCTTGGGCACTATAAAAATGCCTTTAAATCAAAAGAATGTAATCAGAACTCACGTAACTGACTCCATTGACTCCTTTACAATAATCTACCAACTATTAAATGTCCTTTCACAAATTGGTCTCCTATTATAACGTTCATTTGAATATACATTAAATTGTTTAATACAAGCCTCTCATTTGGGTCTTTGAGTGTCATGTAAAATGTCTGTAAGTATAAAAAGTTCAGTAATACAATATCAAACACATATTTTCAACTAATACTGTTTTCTATTTGTGGGAGAAATAAAAAGGAGGTATACTTCCATATACACCTTTTTGAAGCACTTCTCTCTTCTGTGTTCTATTAGATCTGAACAGGAAACAAAATCACTTTCCATTTTGTAGTACTTAAAAAAGTTGTTCTTGGAAATTACCACTGATTCAACAATTTTCAACTAATCTATACCTATTCTATTCTGAAGAGGAAAATTGAATAAATAAATAAAATAAAAGGACAATTTTTCATAC
>NW_006922398.1:757270-763386 GCF_000298275.1 Orycteropus afer afer | reverse complement strand
TGTGTGTATACACACACACACACACACACATACACACACACACATACAGGAATGTGTGGCATAATATCTGTTCAGGCACATGGTACGTAGGATGGAGTGGAGGAACTTGTTTAGTAGGGCCCCAGGAGATCAGTGGACATTGACTTTGTGGTGCCCCCCCCCCCAGGCTGCAGCTCCTCCTCTCTGTCACTTAGGGCTTCTGATTCCAATCATGCAACCCAAGGGATGATTCAAGAGCCATGATTCCACAGGCAGTCAATTACAGGTGCAAGTTTACAAATCAAACATTGTATTGCACTGTGTAAATCTGCTGCAAAAGACTTCTTTAAAGTGTTAGGGGGCAAGGATGTCACTTTGAAGACTAAGGTGCACCTGACCCAAGCCATGGTTTTTTGAATCACCTCGTATGTGTGTACCTCCTGAAGTGCTTGAACCTCAACAGATTCTTTTTGGTACAGTGACTCTGAGTATTCCTTCCATTTCCTTCTGACACTTCTTGCATTGTTCAATGTTTTGTCCATAGGATCTTTCAGTATTGCAACTTTAGGCTTGAATTTTTTCTTCAGTTCTTTCACCTTGAGAAATGCTGAATGGGATCATCCCTTTTTATTTTCTAACTCCACATTTTCACATTTCATTTTAATATTTTACTTTGCATTCTCAAGCTGTCCTTTGAAACTTTCTGTCCTGATCATTTAATTCATCATTTCCTCCATTCATTTAGGTACTATCTTGGTTCTCTAGTGCTGCTATAATAGAAATACCACAAGTGGATGATTTTAACAAACATGAATTTATTCTATTACAGTTCAGGAGGCTAGAAGTCCCAATTCAGTGCCAGCTCTAGGGGGTGGGTGAAAGCCCCTCGATCTTGGGCTTCAGCTCAGCCTCTTGTTCCAGGCCCCCTGGAGCTGGAGGCTTCCTCTAACTCATGCAGATGCTGACTGATGAGGCTGGCAAATACAAGATTGGCAAGTAAAATGGTACAATCCCAAGATCAGCAGGCAACACAGCCCAAAATATGCCAGAAAGCTAGAGATCTTTCTCAGTGCTTCTCCTTGTATACTAGAAGCCGGCTACATCCCTAAGGTAACTCCCTTTCAACTGCTTAGCTGCTCACAGGGGATTCCACTATGAAGGTGATTACAGTCTCATCACAGGGGATAAATCCAGTTACCAAGTCACTCAAAACCACGGCCCAGCCAAGTTGACACACAACCTTAACTATCACAAGTACGCAACATTCAACAGCAAGTTCAGGAGACTATTTTCACATCCATTTTGGTATTTTCTTTCTTTCCTGTCTTTTTAATGACCTTTTGCTTTTTTCATGTATAATGTCCTTTATGTCATCCCCCAGCTCGTCTGCTCTTCAGTCATTAGAGTTGAATGTGTCAAATCTATTGTTGAGATGGTCTCTAAATTCAGGTGGGAAACACTCAAGGTCATACTCTGGCTCTGTGGATTTGTTTTGATTTTCTTCAGCTTCCATATGAAATTGCTTATGAGCAATTAATGATCTGCTCTGTTGTTAGCTACTGGCCTTGTTCTGACCAATGATATTGAGTTTTTCCTTTGTCTTTTTCTACAAAAAAAAAAAAAAAGGGATTTCTGGTGGCATAGTGCCTAAGGCATTTCACTGATAACCAGAAGGCTGGCAGTTCAAACCCACCAGACACTCCTTGGAAGGAAGGTTGTGCAATCTCCTTCCATAGCGATACTGCCTCGGACACCCAAGGAGGGGTCGCTATGAGTTGAATCCGACTCAGTGGCAGTGGGTGGATGGTGGTGGATGGATATTCCATCTCGCAAGATACACATATATAATTGTGTTCATGATGTTGATAAAGGTATTTACAATAAGTTGTTGGTTTGGTTTTGCAAAATTCTATCATTGGATGGCCAGCCTTGTTTCTGTCTTCAAGACTACATTTTCTAGTACTGGTCTTTCTTTGTTTCCAGCTTTTGCATTGCAATAAGCTGTAATTATCAATACCTCTTGACTGCATGTTTGGTCAATTTCAGAGTGTAGAACTTAGTAAAAATGTTCAACTTGTTCATCTTTGGTGCATGAATTTGAGTAATAGTATATTAACTGGTTTAACTTGTAAGCCTATGGATATTATCTTATCACTGATAGCATTAAATTTCGGGAAAGATCTCAAAATATTTTTTTGACAATGAATGTGATGCTGTTCAATTTGTCATTCTCTGCATAGTAGACCATATGACTGCCCAATTCCAAATGATCAATGCCAGTACATTTCAGCTCACTAATGCCTAGGATGTTGATCTTCAAACACTTCATTCCAGTTTTTACAATTTCTAATATTCCTTGACTCATACTTCTTACATCCCATGTTCCAATGATTAATGGATGTTTGCCACTGATTCTTCTCATTTTTTTTCATACCACATTCACACTTTGCCATTTACAAATGAAGGTCCTGAACGTTTTACTCCACCTACCTCATTAAGATTGGCTCTACTTTGAGGAGGTAAGTTTCCCTGGTTACATTTTGAGTGTCTTTCAGCCTAAGGGACTCATCTCTGGCACCATATTAGACAAGTTTCTGTGACCATCCATAAGATTTTTACTGGCCAGCTGTTTTAAAAGTAGATCAGCAGGTCCTTATTCTCTGCTTCCTAACCTGTCTTAGGATGCTGCTCTGAAGCCTATTCACCATGGGTGACCCCAATAGTATGTGAAATAACAGTAGCATAGCTTCCAACATCATAGCAACACACAAGCCATGTTGTTGTTACGTGCTATCGAGTCGGACCTGACTCATAGTGACCCCTCCTTGGGTGTCCGAGGCAGTATCACTATGGAAGTAGAGTGCCCGATCTTCCTTCTGAGGAGCAGCTGGTGGGTTTGAACCACCAGCCTTCTTGTTAGCAGTCAAGTGCCTTAGGCACTATGCTACCAGAGCATGTATACATACATATACACACATACATATTAATATAAAATGCAAAAAAATTAAATAAGGATGGCTTCTCATACTTGGAAATCCTTTAAATATATATTTTTAAAATCAAATATTTATGGTACACATATACATGGTTTTAAAACTTTACATTATTAATAATTTTAACTGTATCTATTTATCTCTCTTTATATGTATTAAATGACTATATTAGCAAAAAAAAAAAAAAAAAATCATTCCATTAGAGTTTATCTTATTATATCTCTCCATTAGAGTTTATCTTATTATATCTCTCAGTGTTCTTGCCTTAGCTGGGACCACACATTAATGAGGTTTTAAAAAGCATCATAATTCTCATGAAGTCTCTCAAGATCTGCCATTTAGAACTTAGCAATAAATGAGAATATATTAGGCCTGGTAGAGGCATGAGAAACATGAGACAAAATGTAACCTTAATGTAATGAATACTCTTGTTTTACAAAAAACAAAACCAAACCAATAAAACAGAAGTCAGAGTTATGAAATGGCAGAGCCAAAAGCCAATTCTACCTTCCTTTTTCATATCAACGCAACTTTCCTCATTTTATTAGATTTTTGCATGTTTCTTTCAGTTAATTTTTTTGGAGCCCTGTATACCTTGCTTTTCCTTGAAAGCACAGCATTTAACTCCATCTAGGAATGTTGCTGTTGTTGTTATATGCCGTGCAGTCTGACCCGACTCGTAGTGACCCCTCCTTGGGTTTCTGAGGCAGTATCACTACAGAATTAGATTGCCCAACCTTCCTTCCGAGGAGTGGCTGGTGGGTTTGAACCATTAGCCTTCTGGATAGCAGTCAAGTGCCTTAGGCACTATGCTACCAGAGCTCCTATAGTAAGTAATTAAAATAAAAATCTAAAGTGGTTGTAGCTCTTATCACTTCAATTTATCTTTAAGACAATCTCCCGAGTTAGGCAAAACTACTATAGTTTTCACATTTACAGGTTATCACTTTGAGACATAAAGTTGTTTAGTACTCATATTAGGATCTTTGTAGAATCAGGTCCAGAATTAAGGTCTACTGTCTTCTAATAATCATGTGTTTCTGAAACACAATGCTTTGTAGAGTACTAACATTTGATATCCACTCTTTCACTTCAGAGATATCCATCATGTTGGTAACCAGAAAAGTAAAGAATTGTATCCCAGAATACAGTGCTATAAGGAAAAGGAAAAATAAAAAGGATACATGTCATACCATTCAGGAATTTATTAAGTTTAGTATTTTTCCTGATGTATTATGAAAATTAAATTAAGATTAAAAAAAAAGTGTCTATCTTCTTGAAACTCTATGGATTTCTTGATCTTTCAACACTTTACAGGCCTCTCTTGATCAGAGTCTTTCCAAATGAAAATTATTTTCCTTACATCTGGCTTTTAATCCTCACTGCTTGCTTTCCTCAATGGAATATCTTGTTTTAATAAGAGAGATCATTTTGTGACAAAATCAATAGCCTGGCTCTTAACAGAAACCAAAATAATAATTAAATATTTATTTTAAAATATAAAATTTGTTCAAAAATATAATTAAAGTGACAGTAGCAATAGCAACAACAGCAGAAATGGTGTTAGTAGCCTTAGTATCAGAAGTAGTAATTTTGAAAGAGGGAATAGGGGACTTTGAAACAAATGCCAAGAGGCTGTATCCTAATCTACTCAGTTGCTAATAACTGCTATTCTACTCTTAGTCAAGTCTCTCTACTTCCCTCTCTCTCTCTCTTTTTAATTTTTGATTGTGATTTGGGTGAAAGTTTACAGAGCAAGTTTGTTTTCCATGCAACAATTCATACACTTTTTGTTTTGTGACATGGCTTGCAATCACCACGATGTAATATAGTGTTCCCTGTGCTTACTGTTTCTATTCTTCCTCTTACCAATCCCTTCCTGCTTCTGAGCTTTCTCCCTGGGCTACCCTTTTGATGTTGTATGGTTGATCATTCTAAGGAACTTGTTGCTCCTTGATATTACTGTTCATCTTAGGCCTGTCTGTTGTTTGGCTGAAAGTTAAGCTACTTGTGTGAGCTCAGGTTTGATATCCACTCTTGAACAGTGTCTGAGGGCTGTAGTCTCAGAGGTTCCACTCATCCCTATCAGACCAGTAGTCTGGCCTTTTTTATTATTTTGAATTTTCTTCCACATTTTTCTCTTCCTTCATCCAGGACCTCCTATCGTGATCCCCTTCAAAGTGCTCAATAGTTGTAGCTAGACACCATCTAGTTCTTCTGGTCCCAGAGTCATGAATGCTGGTGTTCACATAGACCATTAGTGCTTTGGGGTAATTGTTTCCTTGTATTTTTGATTTCCTTCAATCTTCTTTGCTCCTGAAGGGTAGAGACCAGTAGTAGCACTTTACATGGCCACTCACAAGCAATGTTTTTTAATCTTGTGTTTGCTGTTACTTTTTTTCTCATGCAAGATGATTGACTTGGCCTCTACATCTTCTTCCAAGTCCATTGTGTTGAATCTATCATTTGGACATCAGAATTTGGGGTGAGGATGTTGTCTAATTCAATTTTTTACAAATATGAGGATAACAAGCTTTAACAGGAAGGTTGGGATATATGACAATTTGAAATGTGAACTACAGTGATATTTTTCCCCTTCAATGATAATGAACCTTAGGAGAGACAATAATCCAAAAGAAGCAAATTGCAAAAATATTGAGCCTTATAAACTTGAAATTTATGAGGAAGGCAGAGCATTTCCTACAACATACTCCTTTGGATTTGTGAAGACATTCAATTATAGAAATTTAACAATTGTTTAATGAATGGAAGGATAAAAGTAAGTGTCAATTTTAAACAATGAATATAATTGGATTCTGAAGGTTGGGTTAATTGAATTTCCTTGGGCTACTGAAGAGAATCAGAATCCAGGAAATAAGAGGGTCCAGTTCAAATTTAACTCATGTTTAGATCATAAGCCATTTAGTGACTTGAGTCACTTCCTTCCAGAACCAATTTTTCAAAAGTAAAAGATGAAAAGATCATCATTGAATTTGATGTGAATCTATGCCAAGAATCATGGAAAATAAGTTGAAAGGATATTACAAAACGAATTACCTATATATGCAGGGATGGTTCAACATTAGAAAAACAATCAATGTCATCCACCACATAAATAAAACAAAGGAGAAGAACCACATGATC
>NW_006922398.1:746283-754590 GCF_000298275.1 Orycteropus afer afer | reverse complement strand
TCAAACCCACCAGCCACTCCTCGGAAGGAAGGTTGGACAATCCTACTTCCGTAGTGATACTGCCTCGGAAACCCAAGCAGGGGTCGCTATGAGTCAGGTATGACTCGACGGCACATAACAACAACAACAACAAATTGTCCTTAATGTTCATTTCCATGTAGATTTGATAAAAGTTTTAATGCTATAGACATGGCATAATCAATGTTATTTGAATTAGTAGTAGCCTTTTCATTATTGGCTTGCTGGGATGTTTCAGATATCTCATTGCCATTGAGACAATTCTTACTCATAACTAACCAATACAACAGATAAGAAATACCCCTTGAGGTTTCCAAGGCTGTAAACTTTATGGAAGCAGGCTGCTGCATCTTTATCCTGAAAAGAGGCTGGCAGGTTCCATCTGCTAACCTTTGGATTAGCAAG
The DNA here is from genome assembly GCF_000298275.1 of Orycteropus afer afer. Taxonomy (NCBI): domain Eukaryota; kingdom Metazoa; phylum Chordata; class Mammalia; order Tubulidentata; family Orycteropodidae; genus Orycteropus; species Orycteropus afer. The sequence goes on along the minus strand of NW_006922398.1, from coordinate 754,167 downwards.
TGAACATTTAACCACTGCATCACCAGGGATTCTCTTTTCAGTGATAGATCAAATTATAATTGATAAAAATGAGATATCAACAAAAGGCAAATAAAGAACAGTAATATGTCAAATCTGTCTTGGAAGAAGTACAGCCAGCATGCTCCTTAGAAGTCAGGGTGGTGAGACTTATCTCACAAACTTTGGACATGCTGCCAGGAGGAACCAGTCTCGGGAGAAGGGCATAATGCTTGGTAAAGTACAGGGTCAGAAAAAAAGAGAAAGGCCATAAATGAGATGGATCAACACTCTGACTGCAACAATGGGCTGAAACATAGCAATGACTGTGTGGATAGCACAGGATCAGGCAGTGTTTAAGGCATCTGACTGCTAACCAGAAGGCTGGCAGTTCAAACCCACCAGCCACTCCTCGCAAGGAAGATTGGGCAATTGACTTTCATACAGACATTGCCTGGGAAACCAAAAGAGGGGTCATTATGATTTGAACCCGACTCTGCAGCAGTGGGTTTTGTTTTGTTTTGTATTTGATTGTGCACAGGGTCTCTATGAGTCAGAATTGACTCATTGGCACCTAAGAACCACATGTGATAAAGAATTTCTTAAAAACACTTTTGCATTTACTAGATTTATGAAAATTTGTATGTTAAAACCAAGAATATGTCCTAGAAAACAGGGACTTGTTAGCAATTGTTCTTTGAGCATATATGCATTTTCTGAGGCATATGAGTGATTGAAGTTGTGGAATGAAAAATGTAAGGAGAAATTGTGTCCTGTTGTTCATAAGTGAAAAAGAAACATTTTTGTAATAAGACTAAAAAATAATTTCTACCATAAAATGAAATAATTGGCTTAAAAATACTATATCTTGTATTTGTTCCTTTCTTGCTTGTTTCCTTATGATATTGTCTTTTAAAAATAAATATGGAATAGAAATCTGGAATAACAAGCAGGTTTTGTTGCAATTAGCATATTGAAGACATGGCATACGTTACAGAATCTCAAGGTAAGCCCAAGAACAAGACAACGATGCACACAGATGGGAATAATCCCCCAAAAGACAGACCAGACCTGGCTGGAGAACGTGCTGCTCCTCTCCTCAGTGGGCACAGACTCTGCAGACAATGGGCAGTGGATGTCAACATTGGAGCCCCTGCCACTGCTGCCTGTGGGAGCTGCACCGTCATCAGCATGGCTTTGCCACGAGGCTTGATTTTCTTTTTTTTTTGCACTAACTTCTGATTCCTATTAGTGTATGAGATTTTCAAATGTTAGGTGACATATCTTGGTCCTGACTTACTGAAAATGCTATGACATAAAAGCTTATTCTAAAACAAATTCCTGGTACACTGGCACCATCATGACATTTAGTAATTTCCCCTTGGAAATTTGGCTTAAATTCAAATTATGCAAGTTAATGATTCAAACAGCTTTACAACCTCTAAACTACTTAGGCTATGGCATCCAAGGACTGAGGCAGTGTTTGTTAGAAAAGTGAAAACTGTAGAAATGTAAGCTTAAGAAAAATTACCTCTGCTTCATATTTAGTCAGCCAAATAACTTTATTGTACTTACACTTTATTGTATTCAAGCTACAATGAATCTTTTCAGTTAAGCACAAAAAGACAAAGCAATAAGAAAAAGAGATTCAATAGTATTTCTTTTTTTTTCCTTTCCTGCTTTTTATATTGAAAAGTTATTATAGGACTATTTTAGAATAAAGCAGTACCTAATATTGGTTATAGGAGCTCTGGTGACGTAGTGCCTAAGGCATTTGACTGCTAACCAGAAGACTGGTGGTTCAAAACCACAAGCTACTCCTCAGAAGGAAGACTGGGCAATCTACTTTTGTAGAGATATTGCTTCAGAAACCCAAGGAGGGATCACATTGAGTCAGACTCAACTCAATGGTAGTGAGGTGTCTTTTTTTTTTTTTTAAGTTATGGGCCCAAACATGTCAATGACCATATCAATGATCAAGAAGATCTGGCAACATTTCTTTCTATTACATGTCAGACTGCCATGAGTCAAAGCCAAATGAACAGCAACTAACAAGAACAATAAATATTTGCTAATTATTTACAATGTGGTAGGCACTGTTTTAAATATTGTATGTGTAATAAATCAATCCTCATAAATATATGAAATATGTACTATACTCATCAGTGTAATTTATAAATAAGGAAAATCAGTACTGAGAGATTAGGTAAATTACCCAGCTAGTAATTGACAGAACTAAGATTCAAACCTATGCAGTCTGGCTACAGAGTCTGTGCTCCTCCACACCACTATATACTGCCTAAAATAAACTCTAGAATAAGATCACTGCCACCGAGTCAATTCTGCCTCATAGAGACACTCGCTGGGTTTCCAAGGCTATAAATCTTTAACCACTGACCTTCTGGTTAGCAGCCAAATGCCTTACCCACTATGACACCAGAGCTGCCTAGAATAGGGAACCCTGAATACAAAGAGAAGGCCAATATGAGCTGTTGAGCGTAGATGAGCCATAGTGACAAACTGTTAGACAATGCTTAATAGAGTAACTACAGATCCAGGAATGTCTGGGGTAGTCTTAGATCATACCCAATGTCCTATCATTTTAAGAGTGCCCTGTTCATTCTCAAAATGTTCTAGTTTGGAAAATAAATTACAAATTAGCTTATGAATAATGCATTTGTTCTATTAGAATACTGACTTCTATTTCAGTTATCAACAAATGGAACTTGAAAGTCGAAGTTAAGTCTACCACAAACCCTTTCTCTTGTGCTTTGAAGGAGAGTCAGCCATTATGTGCTTTAATATATTGTAAAAGTACTATAAATTAACACATGTATACATAATAGTTTTGGTACACATACAAGAAGAGATTATTCACTAATGCTTTTGATGGAAACAATTTATGTATTTCATTCACATATTTATACAATAGAGAGAGCAATCATAAATCATAGACTTTTTTTTTTCCACTTAGCATACATTTCAGTGAATAAAAGTTATGGTTTTTAATCCCACCTAATTTATCATAAATTCTGGGCACTATAGACAATGGATGAATGGATAGGGCTTTTAGCTTGTTTGATATCAAAGTCATTTTATGACTTCAAAATATTTAAAAATTTGCCAAAATTCTAAACCATCACCATAAGCATAAAAAGTATCCTTTTTGAAAGAAAAAAAAAAAAAAATGACATTGTATAAATTGACCACATCTACCACACACCTAATATTTATCACCAAACAAACCTGTACATACTCCCTTCAAAACACACTTGAAAACCTTTTTTTTAAGAGTCATATTATGGAACATTAATTAAATAATAAGTTAAAATCCTACATGTAACATGAGAATTAGAGTAAATCATATTTGTTTTAAAAGACTAACCCATCAATATTTGAATACTTCTATAAAAAGCAGCAATTATTAAAGTAACAATATATTTTATATCTCTTTATAAGGAGCTCTGGTAACTTAATGCCTAAGGCATTTGACTGCTAACCAGAAGGCTGTAGGTTCAAACCCACCAGCCACTCATCAGAAGGAAGGTTGGGCAATCTACTTCCGTAGTGATATTGCCTTGGAAACCCAGGAAGGGTCGCTATGAGTTGGATACGACTCTATGGCAGTGTTTTTTTTTTTTTAATCTCTTTATATAAAATCAGCAGGCTATTGATATGAAGCATGGGGCACACATCAAAGCAAAGAACAAACTTTTCATAGACAAACAATAACATAATTTTGACTCTAAAAAATAAAGGAAACATGAATGTAGATCATTTGCGTTGAGTAATTGGTGCTATCCCTCAGGGCTAGCTGACAAGATGATTGATGTATATATTATGTATATGTGTTTGAATGTATATGTGAATTTCATAAATCTCATGATGTTTTTCATTTTCCTGATCTCCATTTATCTTTTAGGCAATAATCTTCCTGTTTAATTATACAGTTATGAGTGATATTAATGAAAGCACCTGTCAGAAATAGAAGTGTCAACCTTTTTGTTACTGGGGCACAGGTTTAAAGTTGCTTCTTAGCAAAACACAAAAGGGAAACCCAAGGAAATGATTTAATATTTTGAATAAGAAAATCAGCCACACAAATGTACTTTACAACATTGTGTCTCCAAATGAGAAAGCAAAGTATTAGTATTTCAATGGGCACAGAGTTCCATTTTAATACTCAGAAATATGTAGGTTTCTAACAATATTCCTATTAATTGTGATTGATGTATTGCAACTCAGATTGAAAGCAGTAGTACAAAAAAAATTAGAAGTCAGGTACTGGCACTGTCTTTAAACAACTACTTGTGTGCACACCTTTAATAAATCCCAAGCCGAAAATTGTGTTTGTGTATATATATCCCATTGATCAGGCTTCTCTAGTTGATAGTCACTTTACCTTTAAATATGTTGTTTCTTCCTAAACATGACATAACATTTTTACCTTTTATCCAAATGAGTAAGGATTTTTATTCTTTGATAAATGAATATAATTAATCACTTAAAACAATATTATAAGCTTTCTATATTTTCATTTAACGAAGGCACTCTGTTCAGATAAAACAAATAGTAAATATATCTATTTTAAGAAAGTCATATCCTTTTGTTAATACATGCACTACACTTCTCTTTTAAAGTCTGAAGAACTTGGGTAATTTTACCTTTTCACCTAGTGTGGTAATTATGTTTGTGTGTCAACTTGGCTGGGCCTGGTTGAGTGGCTGGACAGCTGGTGGTAGTTATTCTCCATGACGAGACTGGCAATCAGCTCCATGGTGGGATCTACCACAAGCAGCTGAGTAGATGCCTTTGTGATGTGGTCTGCTTCCTGTATATAAGGAGAAGCCTTGGGAATGGTCTCCAGTATATGGCACACTTGAATGCATGTAGCCATGTCATTGTTCAGCAGCCTGCCATGCTCTGCCGACCTTGGGACTTACAATGGACTTGAATTAATGGCCTGCCATGTGGTTTGATAACATCGGGACTGTACCCTTTTATTTGTCAACCTTGAGCTTCTTAGCCTCAGCAGCCAGTATCTGCCTGAGTGAAAAGATGCCTCTAGCTTCAATGGGCCAGGAGCAAGAGGCAAAGCTGAAGCCCAAGTTCGAGGGCTTTCACACAGCCCCTAGAGCCTGGCACTTTGAACTAGGACTTAAAGCCTCCAAATTGTAAGACAATAAACTCCTGTTAAGGCCATCTCATTTGTGGTATATTTCTGTCAGAGTGGCACTAGGGACCAGAACACCTAGTCATTAAAAATAAAGCATGATTTTTTCCATCTTCCTATTATGCTTTGAGACAGTACAATCAAGACAATGTCAGAAAGGGGGTGGAAACAGGCTATAGATAAGTGGAAAACATGGATTGTAAATAGGAAAATGAACAGAATTTGAAACTAACCAGGAATATTCATAGCTGGATGTGTGCATCCCAAAAGAGGGGCAAGAATCAGTACTCATGAGCACAAATCAGAGGCGCACTCCTGGGACTGGATTTTGACGGTACTCACTCAAGAAAGCCAGAATTTGATACTAATTAAACAAGAATTCATTGACTTGGGAAAACTTCTTCAAAACAGTAGGTTTAAAACTCTGACACAGGCCCAAGGGATAAAGGTAAACTCACTGGAAGAGTGTTTCTTCAATACCTAGAGGAAATGACTGCCCATGCTCAACCAAGTGGAAATGAGTTGTCCAGACATACAGTACAAAAAAAGGGTGGTGGTGGTGGGGAAATGGCATATAACAGAAACCTTGCTGAAGTGAATATATTATGTGAGATCATCCTACCTACTAGATGATTGTCACAGGAATCCATTCACCAACGCCATCAGGAACACATTAGTAAAAGGGGCACGGGCACCAGTAAGAAGTTAAGTAGTGGTTTTCTTCTATAGACCAGAGTGGATGGTACGACAGGTGGTAACAGAGCTTCACTCATTTATAGCAAAAGAAATTATGAGACCCCCAGGTAATAGAGGGTTGTTGTTTGTTGTTGGAATAGGTGGTGGCATTTAATAGGCAGAAGCCAGGGGAATACAATTACTATTGTTGCTGCTGTTGTTAGTGGCCTTGGAGTCAATTCTGACTCATTGCAACCCCACGTGTGCAGAATAGAACTGCTCCATAGGATTTTCAAGGATGTGACTTTTCAGAAGTAGATTGCCAGGCCTTAATTCCAAGTAAGTAAGGTTCCAAGTTTGAAACTCTGGGTGCTTTCAAACTGCCAACTTTTCAGCTAGTGGTTAAGAACTTAGCTATTTGAGCTACCCTGGGACTACACAATTAGTGATCAGAATAGAGGTTGATAAGGATCTTGATCCACAGGGAGTTTAGGAGATAGTTAGAAGAATGTGGTGTCTCTGAAAGCAAAATGTTGTTAGGTGCCGTTGAGGCATCTCCTACTCATAGTGACCCTATGCACAGCAGAATGAAACACTGCCTGGTCCCACGCTAGCTACATGACCCCTGCTATACTTGAGCCCATCACCACAGCCATTATGTCAGTCCATCTCATTGAGGGCCTTCCCCTCCTTCACCGACCCTCCACCTTACCAAGCATGACATCCTTCTCCAAGGAATGGTCCTTTCTGACAACATGACCAAAGTAGTGAGACGAAGTCTGGCCATTCTTGCTTCCAAGGAGCATTCTGGCTGTACTTCCTCCAAGACAGATTTGTTAGATCTTTCAGCAGTCCATGGCACGTTCAGCATTCTTCACCAACAACACAACTCAAAAGCATCAAATCTTCTTCAGTTTTCCTTATTCATTGTCCAGCTCTCACATGCATATGAGGCGATTGAAAATACCATGGCTTTTGTCAGGTGCACCTTCGTCCTCAAGGAGATATCTTTACCCTTCAGCTCTTAAAAGAGCTCTTTTGCAGCCAATTTTCCCAGTGCTATACAATGTCTGATGTCCTGACTGCTGCTTCCATTGGTGTTGACTGTAGAACCAAGCAATGTGAAGTCTTTGACAACTTCAATCTTTTCTCCATTCATCATGATGCTGCTTAAAAGTCCAGTTGTCAGGACTTTTGTTTTCTTTATGTTGAGATGTAATCCATATTGTTCAGAAGATGGAACAATCTACTTCTGTAGTGATACTGCTTCGGAAACCCAAGGAGAGGTTGCTATGAGTCGGGTCCAACTCGACGGCACATAACAACAACAATCATATTGCAGACTTCATTCTTCAATCATCATCAGTATGTGGTTCAAGTCATCCTCACTTTCACCAAGCAAAGTTGTGTCATCAGCATATCGCAGGTTGTTGATGATTCTTCCTCCAATCCTGATGCCATGTCCTTCTGCATACAGTCCAGCTTCTTGGACTAGTTGCTCAGCGTACAAGTTGAATAAATATGGTGAAAAGATACAACTCTGATGCACTCCATTCTTGATTTTGAACCATGCAGTGTCCCCTTGTTCTGTTTGAATGACAGCCTCCTGATGTATGTACAGGTTCCTCATGAGTACAATTAAGCATTTTGGAATTCCCATTCTTCTCAGTGTTACCCATAATTTGTTATGATCCTCACAATCAACTGCTTTTGTATAGTCAATAAAACATAAGTAAACATCTTTCTGGTATTCTTTGCTTTGAGCCAAGATCCATCTGACATCAGCAGTAATATCCCTTGTTCCACATCCTCTTCTGAATCCAGCTTGCACCTCTGGAAGTTCTCTGTCAATATACTTCTGCAACTGTTTTTGAATTATTTTCAGTAAGATTTTACTTGTGTGTGATATTAATGATATTGTTCAATAATTTCCACATTTGGTGGAATCATCTTTCTTTGGAATGGGTACAAATATGGATCTCTTCCAGTCAGTTGGCCAGGTAGCTGTCTTCCAAATCTCTTGGCATAACTGAGTGAGT
>NW_006922398.1:745233-746063 GCF_000298275.1 Orycteropus afer afer | reverse complement strand
CTCAGTTCTTTCAGCTTGAGAAATGCCAAGCATGTTCTTCCCTTTTGGTTTTCTAATTCCAGGTCTTTGCACATTTCATTATAGTAATTGGCTTTGTGTACTCAAGCTGCTCTTTGAAATCTTCTGTTCAGCTCTTTTATTTTGTCATTTCTTCCATTTGCTTTAGCTACTCTCCCCTCAAGGGCAAGCTTCAGAGTCTCTTCTGTCATCCATTTTGGTCTTTTCTTCCTTTCTCATCTTTTTAATGATCTCTTGCTTTCTTCATGGATGATGTTCTTGATGTCATCCCATAATTCTTCTGGTTTTTGGTCGTTGGTGTTCAATACATCAAATCTATTCCTCTGATGATCTCTGAATTCAGGAGTAATATATTCAAGGTCACATTTTGATTTTCATAGACTTGTTTTAATTGTCTTCAACTTGAGTGTGCATATGAGCAGTTGATGATCTGTTCCACAATCAGCTCCTGGCCTTGTTTTGGCTGAAGATATTGAGCTTTTCCATTGCTTCTTGCCACAGATGTAGTCATTCTGATTCATGAGTACTCTATCTGGAAAAGCCCACATGTATAGCTGCTGCTTGTGTTGTTGAAAAAGATATTTGCAATGAATAACTTGTTGGTCTTCCAAAATTCTATCATGCAATTTCCAGCATTATTTCTGTCACCAAGGCCAAATTTTCCAACTAGCAGTGATTCTTCTTTGTTTCCAACTTTTGCACTTCAGTCACCAGTGATAATTACACATCTTGACTGCATGTTCAGTCAATTTCAGACTGTAGAAGTTGGTAAAAATCTTCAATTTCCTCATCTTTTGCTTTGGTGGTTGGTG
>NW_006922398.1:721670-727689 GCF_000298275.1 Orycteropus afer afer | reverse complement strand
GGCGCGGGATCGGGCAGTGTTTCGTTCTGCTGTGCATGGGGTCGCTATGAGTCGGAAACGACTCGACGGCACTTAACAACAACAACAACATATGTACAACCGTAACAATGTTCTCTGCCAAACTGATGCAAGCATAAGTAATTATAATAATGGGAAAAAAAAAAAAATACTAGTGAGACCACCCCTCTATGAGCTTTTGCCTTCACTATTCAATGTTTTTCTCCATATTTAAATGCATTGCCATCCAGTCAGATCTGCTTCATAGTGACCCCTCCTTGGGTTCTCAAGGTGTTATCACTATGGAAGTAGACTGACCAACCATCCTTCTGAGGAGTGACTTGTGCATTTTAACTGCCAGTCTTGTGGTTAGCAGTCAAATGCCTTAGGCACTAAAGCACCAGAGTTCCCTTTCTCCATATTTAGGGGCACCTAATAACTTTTTTGGACTTCATTCATTCATTCCACTGACATTTATTGAGGTTATACTACATTTGAGTTACACTGGAGTTATAGCAGAGAATGAAGCAAATCACTGCCGACTTGGCCTGACATTCTCTGGAGGGCAGAGATACAATACAGACATTCACATGTAAAGTATCAGGTGGTGATTGCTGCTCTGAGGAAAATTAAAGCTGTAAGCGTGATGAGGTGACAGAACTTGGTTCTCCTTTCTTTCTGTTCCATTGAACCACAGTTTGAAAATGTACATTTTTCACCCCTGTCCAAAGAAGTTTGAAAATAGTTTACTAAGGGATGACTATGTTTGCATTGCATTAATTATGGAATAAAATATATCATCATAATGATTAGACAGAAACAACATTTGAGAAAGTCAGACAATAGTTTTCTTCTCTGTGGACCAGCATTGTGTACTCTGTCTGTAGAGTACCAGAAAAGAAAACCCTGCTCAAGCATTTGGCTCCCCAGGTCACATTGACTGAGTGGAGTTCTCTCAAACTTTTATGGAATTTTCAATTCTTTTGAAAAAACACACTCTGAGCATCTACCTGTAGAACAAATGTTTCTCTGAAGATAAAAGATTAAATATTTTTATAAAATGTTTTACAGACAAACAAGCAAGTAAGTCAAGCATACGTTCAAGGTCTCGTCTCCCATTTCGATTTCCATGAAATACTTAAACATTACCAGAGTAAGGTGACCATTATTACCAGTAAAAGCTATATAACTGTATAAACTGTATAAACATATACAGTTGGCCCGCTGTATCCACAGGTTCCAGCATGCCAACTGCTAACTGGAGAGGGGAGAAAAAAAAAATAGTGGTCAAAGCAGTCCCTCAAAGACAATGTACTATTAATATAGTATTTACATTGTATGGGGAACTCTGATGGTGTAGTGCCCAAGGCATTTGACTGCTAACCAGAAAGCTAGTGGTTTAAACCCACAAGCCACTCCTGGAAAGGATGACTGGGCAATCTACTTCTGTAGAGATACCACCTGGGAAACCCAAGGAGGGGTTGCTATGAGTCAAAATCACTCATTGTCAGTGAGTTGTTTTTTTTTTTTCTTTTTTTGGTTTTATATTGTTTGAGGTATTATAAGTAATCCAGAGATGATTTAAAGTATACTAGAGATTGTGTATAGGTTATATGTGAATACTACTCCATTTTATATAAGAAATTTGAGTGTCAGCAGATTTTGGTATCCATAGTGGTTCTGGAACAAATGTCCCATGGTTATTGTTAGATGACTATATTCCTTATTCTCAAACAACAGTTATTATCTCTGCCTCTACCAAATATATTCATTTTCATTAGCATTTGTTGCTACTTTGAAGAATGCATTTGACAGCAATTTGGAAAATGACAATGAGGTTATTTAGAAGACTTCATGTTCCATGGCATGTTTTGTCAATCTGCTTTTTCCTGATAGATGTATAGAAATACTAATGTGACAGCAAGCTAGCTAACCTATGGGACCCAATATTAGTTAGTTTGCTTGAGCCTTGTAGATCCACCAGTAAAATGAGCCAAAAAGAAAAGACCATGCTGATAATAACAGTTACAGAGCATACACTTTTCATAGAATTTCACTTTCACAGATATATGTTAAATTGTCATTTATCTCTTTTCATTTAGAAAAACAGGAATTTAATCTTGAAAAAATGGAACTTACATATATTAGATATTTTGCTAATGATATAAGAGAAAAATAATATGCTATCTTCTTAAATCTCTGGTAAGATTACCAATTAAAAATGCTGAAGAAAAGTTGTATGAAAGTCATATTCAAATTGGATCCAATGCACTTTGCTGCAGTCATTGTAATCAAATCTGTGCCAGGTGATGAGTAAGTAAATGGAAACAATGCTGGAATGAAATTCTTCCCCTTTTAGGTATTGGTAATTGTGGCCAGATTGTTTCTCCTCTGATCCAATATCGATGTAATTCTCATCTGTTTATTCAACCATCATAAGGGCGCCAGAAAAATAGAGACTAAATCAAGGGACTTAGCAAAGAAATCTAGTTATGTTTAGATTGTTCTGGATTTAGATAAATCTGGTTAAGGGCAAGAATAACACTGCCTGTGTATGTAAAGGTGAGAAGTATGGTTTCCATTTTGTTTTTCCTGGGAGATGGTTGTCCCTGTGCTGAGAGAGCAGATTTTCAGCAAATGGTATTCCCACTGTCATCCTAGTGATGAGTGATAAGGGCTACATCTACCTGATTACTGTTGATGGTTTAACTCCTAAAATGTATATGAATGGTATCAACAAGAGCAAGAATACATAGGAGGCATAAAATTTATCAACAGAATGAGTATAGTAGGGACTAACCAGGGCATAGAACAGCATCTTTCAAATTTGTAAAATGTTCCCCTTCATCTGATTCTTCCATCGTGTACATACTAATCAAAGTCACAAATGACCCCAGTGACATTAAATCCAATGTCAATATTCTGTCATTATCTTAATTAGTTTCTGGAATATTCAGCAGCCATCCTAGGGAGTCAAGAGACAGCTTCTCTGCTGCTACTGTACATGTTTTATTTATTCTTTGTCCTTTATTAAAGCTAATAAACTCAGTGTTGTGTAAAGCATATTATGCCTCATGACTTTGATTTATCAATCAGAACCTGAAACCACTGCTACTAGTTAATCCTTGTAGGTGATATAGAGTGATGTTATAGATGGGATTTTCCTTCAGACCTACAATTTAATATGGCACAGGCACTTTGTGTTAAGGCAATAAAGAGGAGAGGAAGACCAGAGAAGACTTTGATGCCAGGATGGTTGCTCTCACTCTCATGATGAAAGGAGGAAAATCTTTAGAGGCAGAAAACTAGGAACAAGTGTCATCAGTTTTATTTATTTGCTTGGTTATTTATTTATGGATGAAAAAAGTTTTAACCCTTGTAAGAGTTCTGGTATCATAGTGCCTAAGGCATTTGACTGCTAACCAGAAGGCTGGTGGTTCAAACCCACCAGCCACCCTAGGAAGGAAGGTTAAGCAATCTACATCCGTAGTGATACTGCCTCAGAAACTCAAGAAGGGGTTGCTATGAGTCGAATCTGACTTGATGGCAGTGCGTTTGGTTTTTTTTGTTAGAATTGCAAAATAAATTCTTAAGGAAAGGCTGATTAAGAGGAAAATAACTAAAAAGACTTAATTACTTAAACCTGGTTAATGCTTAATTTTATTTTACTTTTTTAGTGTAAGAAAGTATATGGAAAAAGGAAGACAAACACAATACAGTACTGCCTCGATATCTGTATGGGTTTGGTTCTAGGACCCACTTGGATAGCAAAAGCTGTGGATGCTCAAGCCCCTTATATAAAATGACATTGCTGTTGTTGCCAATTGTCCAGTCAGTTTCCACTTATAGTGACGCTGGGTACAACAGAATAAAGCACCGCCCTCTTACATCATCCTCACATTGTTAGGCTTGAACTCGTTGCAGCAACTGTGTCAATCATCTCTTTGAAGGTCTTTCCTTTTTTCATTAACGCTCCACAAAAAATGGATATCCTTCACCAGGAACTGGTCTTTTCTTTAATTTGACCAAAGTACGACAAATGAAATCTAGCCATTCTCCATTCTAAGGCATCAATTCTTCTGCATTGTCCAGCTTTCACATGCATCTGAGGCTACTGAAAAGACCATGGCTTGGCTTAGGTGCACCATAGTCATCAAAGAAGTGACAGCTTTGCTCTTTAATTCATGAAAGAGGTTTCTTGCAGCAGATTTGTCCAATACAATATGTCATTTGATTGTTTGGCTGTTGTTTCCATGAGCATCGAACCTAGATCCAAGTAAAAGGAAATTCCTGACAACTAACCTCAATCTTTTCTCCATTTGTCATGATATTGTTTATTGGTCCAATTGTGAGGACTTTTGTTTTCTTTATGTTGAGCTATAATCCATACTGAAGGAGCTCTAGTGGCATAGTACCTAAGACACTTGACTAACTGTTAACCAGAAGGCTGGTGGTTCAAACCTAAGGAGGGGTCCCTATGAGTCAGGGCCGACTCGATGGCACATAACAACAGCAACAACATAATCCACACTGAAGGTTGTAGTCTTTGATTTTCATCAGTAAGTGCTTCAAGTCTTCTTCACTTTCAGTAAGCACAGTTGTGTCATCTGCATATCACGCGTTGTTAACAATGCATCTTCCCCCAATCCTGATGCTACATTCTTCTTCATATAGTCTAACTTCTTGGATTATTTGCTCAGCATACATATTAAAAAGGTATATTGAGAGAATATAGCCCTGACACACACTTTTCCTGATTCTAGACCATGCAGTATTACCTTGTTCTATTCAAACAACTGCCTCTTGGTCTATGTACAGGTTCTTCATGAGCATAATTAAGTGTTCTGGAATTTTCATTCATTTCAGTGTTATACACAGTTTGTTATGATCCACACAGTTGAATGCCTTTGTATAGTCAATATACTGCTACAACTGCTTTTGAATTATTTTCAGCAAAAATTTTCTTGCATATGATATTAATGATATTGTTTGATAATTTCTGCATTCTATTGGATCACCTTTCTTTGGAATGGGCACAAATATGGGTGTCTTCCAGTCAATTGGCTAAAGTTCTTGGCATAAATGAGTGAGCCCCTACAGTGCTACATCCATTTGCTTAACCATCTCAATGGGTATCCCATTCATTCCTAGAGACTTGTTTTTCACCAATGCCTTCAGTGCAGCCTAAATTTATTCCTTCAATACCATCAGTTCTTGATCATATACTACTTCCTGAAATGGTTGAATATCAACCAATTCTTTTTGGTGTAGTAACTCTGTGTATTTCCTCAATCTTCTTTTGATGTTTCTTGCATTGTTTATTATTTTGCCCATAGAATTCTCCATTATTGTAACTTGAGGTTTATTTATTTATTTTTAAGTTCTTTCAGCTTGAGAATTGCTGAGAGTGTTCTTCCCTTTTGATTTTCTAACTCCAGGTCTTTGCACATTTCGTTATAATACCTTGCATCATCTTCTTGAGGCACCCTTTGAAATCTGTTCAGATCTTTTATTTCAATATTTCTTCTACTCACTTAAGCTACTTAACTCACTTCAAGAACAAGTTTCAGAGTCTCTTCTGACATACATTTTGATCTTTTCCTTATTTCCTGCTTTATAATGACAGATGTAATATTTGCGTGTAACCTACACAGATCCTCCCGTATAATATCAATATTGTTGTGGTTGTTGTAATGTGCCATCAAGTCGAACCCAACTCATAGCAACTCCTCCTTGGGTTTCTGAGACAGTATCACTACAGAAGTAGATTGCCCAACCTTCCTTCCAAGTGGTGGCTGGTGCGTTTGAACCACCAGCCTTCTGGTTTAGCAGTCAAGTGCCTTGGGCACTATGCTACCAGAGCTCCCAATATCAATATATAAGATGAATAATTTAAGTCATTGCTAGATTACTTATAGTACCACATACAGTGGTGTAAATGCTATGTAAATAGCGCTTTAAGCTCCCTCTTAGCTTTTGAGGGATTGCTTAGAATACTTGATAGGTATATATATATATATAT
>NW_006922398.1:711993-721452 GCF_000298275.1 Orycteropus afer afer | reverse complement strand
AGAGAGAGAGAGAGAGAGAGAGAGAGAGATGGAGAGAGAGAGATGGAGAGAGAGAGAATATTTTCAAGCTGCAGTTGGATAAATCCACAGATGCAGAATCCATGGATACAGAGGGACCACTGTAGTCAATCTTATTAGGTGAAAGAGAGATGATTTAAAATGGATCCTATTATATTAAAGTTCTGTTGAGAACTTGGGAAAGACAGTACTCAGTTGTGATTCTTTGCATGTGTGGCCATTGGTCACTAGTCACCCTCCAGGCACATGATAAGACTGGAGAGATGACACCAGAATCTTATGGATATAATTCAAAGGAATATGACTCTGCTGTAAAATACTAGTAACTGCCTAATGAGTCTTTGCTATCTTAGACAAAATTTGATTAAATAATCAGTAAAACAATAATGTCATGGTAGATATAATTGAATAGAATGAACCATTCAGGTTGAGTCCCAACAATGTTTGTCCAAACAATTCCCAGAATTTGTAGTAAAATTTTCCTGTTTGGAAATGGTGAAGGCATGAATAGAGAAAATGTATGCTGAGAAAGATTAATGCTTCACTTTATTATCTTCTTTAACAAATGAAAAACCTCCCCCTGAAGCCCTTGAAATGTTGCAGGTCCAAGCAAACCTTGATTTGTTTTATCATCACAAACAATGTGCCATCAAAAATTAAATTAATTTGATCCCAAAAATTATATAACCCATGACACATACAGTGACTTTTGTTTAGGCCCTCTTATTTCCATCACATGCTATGAATGACCCACCTGATATCACATATATCTAGCATTTGCTTTAATAGTGAGAAAAATGTTTGAGCCATACAAAGGAAGAAAGATGGTCAACAGAAATATAAGAACGATAGTAAGGAAAAGAGAAAAAAAAAAAAACAGTCTTAACTTAGTCCAAATATTCAGGGGTAGATAAAGGATAAATCAAAAATTTAAATGAGGAGATTGAAAACATTTCTATAATATACCTGCTGATACAAAATCACCAGCTCAAAAATGAAATTTAACAGAAATATATTATGTGAAATAATGTGATAAGTTAATAGAAGGAATACTCAAAAATTAATAAATAAATTCATGTTGATTATTAATTTACATTTGTTAGAAGAGTGTAGACTCCAAATTGTTTATAGATACTATAATTTTCGATAATTAGATCAATACTCTAGGGAGATAGGATGTAGGGTAGAGTATATTGTTTTCACAATGATTCTTTCCTCTTCATTCTTTCCATTCTTCTTTTCTACTTAGGCAATGTATACTTCCAAGTCACACTAACATTTGGCTTATTTATCTGGTCTGCTTTGATCAGTGGTCTGTGGAAGTGCCTAATATAGTCAGAGCAAAAGTTTCAAATGTGTTTGCATGATTTGGTTGTGTCCTTTCAGTTACCACTTTCTGCCATGGAAAAAGTATGCTGCTGATTGTGGCTCCTCCTTCAACATGCATCCCAGAATGAATGGAAATATGGAGCCATTGGAGACCAACTGAATCCACTAGAGACAAACCTTCATGTAACATAACCAAAGATGCAACATTTGCTATTGTAAGCAACTGATAAATTGGTTACAGTTATAAATCACTGATATTTTGGAGCTAATTTTGCCTTAGGAAAAACTGTATAGCAGTGAAATTGCTACCTAAAAGGGCTATAACAAAAAAAAAAAAAAAAATTAAGATGTGAGGCATCAGTTGTAGGTCTGTTCATTAAAAAACAAAACAAAACAAAAAAAACCTCACTGCCATGGAGTCGTTTCCAACCCATAGCAACCCCTATTGGGGTTCACAGGCTGTGAATCTTCACAGAAATAGATCACCCAGTCTTCCTTCCATGGAGCAGCTGATGGGTTTGAACCACTGACCTTCTGGTTAGCAGTCAAGTACCTTATCCACTATATCACCAGAGCTGTTCATAAGGCAATGAAAAAACTGTTACAGGAGGCTGGAAAAAATGGTGCTCCATATTTTGTTGTGGCAAAATAAAACTGTCACCAGGGGTAATTTTAAAAAGTAGATAATATTGCTAGGAAACTTGTTGGGAAGAAGAAGCTTTATAACAGAATGTTACTAATGTTGTTCATTGCATGCAATCAAGAACTACAAAAAGAAAAACAAAAATAGTTGACACTCTTGCAGTTAGAGATGTATTGGAAAGGACAAAATACAAAAATTCTGGGATGTGCAGGGTGGAGAGTTGCAACTGTTTCTTTTATACACTCACAAGTAGATTGACTTGAGAAATTTGGTAAAATTATAAGGAACTCTAGTGACATAGTGCCTAAGGCATTTGACTACTAACCAAAAGGCTGGTGAGTTTAAGGAAGACTGGAGATTTATGACTTGGGACTTGCTATGACTGGAATTGACTTATGGCAGTGAGTTTGGTTTTTGCTTTTTTTCTTGAAGCAAAGAAAAAACATTTAAAGCATATCTATATAATTTAGGAGCTCTGGTAGCATAGTGCCTAAGGCACTTGACTGCTAACCAGAAGGCTGGCGGTTCAAACCCACCAGCCACTCCTCGGAAGGAAGGTTGGGCAATCCTACTTCTGTAGTGATTACTGCCTCGGAAACCCAAGGAGGGGTCGCTATGAGTCGGGGCTGACTCGACGGCAAATAACAACAACAACAACAACAACAACTATATCATTTATTATTGAGACGTTTGATTTGATTCATGTAGCATCCAAGGAATATTTTAAGTTGGTCATCACAACTCAAATTTTCTGTAAAGCCAGTTAAACCCATCAGAGCCCCCAAAAATCAAAATTACCTACCTGTGCTGCAAGGAGCCTGGTGGTACAACAGTTAAGCACATGGTTGCTATCCGAAAGATCAGTGGTTGGAAGCCACCAACTGCTCCACAGTACAGTGTGACACTCTGCTTTGGTAAAGATTACAAGTGGATAAAGGAGTTCTGGTAAGATTGAGGAACAGGCAGACAAACTACACAGACTCCCATCAATAAAGAAAAGGGAAACAAAATAGGACAGATAAAGAATATAATTCTGAAGCCCTGATCTTCAAAAAGAAGGATGCAAAAGTAGACTAAACACCAACTAGTAGAAGAACTTGCATAAAACACTAAAAAAGGAGATATACAGATCTGTAGACTGTTGGCAATCCTGATGGCACAAAACAGCTCAGATACTGCCAAATGGTGTTAGAACTTAAGAAATAACGTAAAAATCAGCTTTGTTAGCTAGGGGCTGCACAGAGAATTGCACTGGTGGCTGGTGAATAAAAGGGGAAGCAACAAAGAGGGAGACAGGCTGAGCAGTGAACTTTTGGCTGTCTAGAAGGCACAGCCATTTTGAATGTTTACAAGTGGTTCAATTATTTTGGATGTTTAAACCAGCAGTGTTCTCTCCTAAGAATAGGCAGCACTAGCTGGGGACAGAAAGGACATACCTGATATGAAGGACTGGAAAGGTGTGATATTCCCCTTGTGACTCTTATACCCCATACACACTCTTGGTAAACAGAGATGTGGCCATCCCTCACCCCCACCCACCTCAGCTGGCAGGAATTTCATCCCAGTTTGTGTGCTCTGATGGAGCCTGGGTGCCCTGCCTCACTCTGCCCAGATGGTTTTTCTTTTAGTTTGTTTGTTTTTGTCTGTCTTAAAATCATTTATTTATTTATTTTTCATCTTTTTTTAATATTATTCTTTTTTCTTCCCTTGCCAAGTTTTTATTTTCAGCTTTCTCTCTCTTCCCTGTTCCTGGTTCTTACCTTGCTCTTTCTCGTGTTTCTCCCCTTTCCTTGCTTTTCTTTTAACATTTTCTCCTTAATTATTCTCCTATTCTACCTCTTTTCTCTTATACCTCTCTTCCCTAGATATTGGAGGTGATTATTATTTTCTTTCTTCTTTCCCTTTTTCCATGCCTATTTATTTCAGCTTTTTAAAGTATTACTTTAAATATTTTCTTTCATTTGTTGCCTTCTTTTTTTACTCCCCCCTTCTTTTTCTCTTTTTAGTGATTGTTCCCATGTGTTTGTGCAGTGTGTGTTTTTTGTCCTCTTTATTCTAATTTTTTGATGTTTTTTCAATTGCTGTTTTTGTCTAACTGAGTAGGAGACAGCAAACATGCCCATATGACACAACCAAACCTGCATCTCCAGCAGCTCCAATTACTGAGTGAGAGCCAACATTTCCTTCTTCACCAACTGGCCAATGATACAACAACCACCAATAAAAGACTGACTCACCTTTAACTGCTCTTCACAGATGTTAACAGATATCTGTGCAGCCACTCTTATTCTCTATCACACCCACCAGGAGACAGGTGGTGAGCACATAAGTGCTGCCAACTAGCAAATAGAGGAGCACAAGGTCCTTCTTATTCAGATATCTATCTATCTATCTATCTATCTATCTATGTATCTATCTATCTATAGATAGATAGACATAAAGAAAGAAAGAAAATCTTGGGTAAATTACTCCAACATACAATCACCAATTAAATATAAATACAACAAAGTCACAATGTCTCAAAGACAACAGACCATTACAGTCCACACAAAGAAGCAAGATGAAGTGGTACAAACAAGGCAGCAGGATACACACCCAGGACACATCCCTGAGGAATAAGCAGCAATGGAGCTCCTTGATAAGAAATTCAAAAGAATTATTCTTAGGTACTTTCAAAGGATTGAGAGACAGATGAAGGAAAACAAGGATAAAATTAACAAAAACAGAGACAAAACTCTAGAACAATTTTGGAAGAAAGTACAAGAGCAAAATGACAAAATAAATGAAAAATTAGAAATGATACAAATTCTGCAGATAGAAATCCAGAAGATTAATACTAAATTTTCAGAAACAGATAATACATTGAAAGGGGAAAGGAGTAGAATCTAACAAATGGAAGACAAAATTAATGAGATTGAAGACAAATACCAGAACACTTCTTTGGAAAGGGATCAATCAGAAAAATGATAAAAAAAAAAAAAAAATGAAGAAAGCCTAAGATGCATGTGGAATACCATCAAAAGGAATAAACTACATGTGATTAGAATTTCAGAACAGGAAGAGGAAAAGAAAACTACTGAGAAAATTGTCAAAAATTTGTTGCAAGAGAACTTCCCTTATATGGTGAAAGATGAGAATATATCCACTCAGGAAGTCCAACAAACCCCAAACAGGATAGACCTCAAAAGAAAATCATGAAGACATATCATTAACAAACTCACCAAAACCAAGGAAAAAGAAAGAATCCTGAAAGCAGTACAGGAAAAAAAAAAAAAAAAGTTACGTACAAGGGCAAGCTATATGACTAAGCTCAGATTTCTCAGCAGAAACCATGCAGGTGAGAAGGCAATGGGATGGTATATGTAAAACCCTAAAAGAAAAAAAAAAATCCAATGAAGAATTATATTCCCAACAAAATTGTCCCTCAGATATGATGGTGAAATTAGGAGATTTCCAGATAAGCAGAAATGAAGGGAATTTTTTTAAAATCAGACCAACCCTACAAGAGAAATGAAAGGGAGTCTTTTAAACAGAGGACCAATAATAGCAAACAACAACTGACCATTTATACACATGATGACATAACCCAGGAACCAATACAGCTATGTTGTTGTTGTTGTTTGCCATCGAGTCGGACCCGACTCATAGCGACCCCTCCTTGGGTTTCCGAGGCAGTATCACTACTGAAGTAGATTGTCCCATCTTCCTTCCAAGGAGTGGCTGGTGGATTTGAACCACCAGCCTTCTGGTTAGCAGTCAAGAGCTGTAGCCACTATGCTACCAGAGCTCCCAATACAGCTATGGAAGTATCCAAAATAAAATAAGCTTACAAGATTATAAACAGGGAACCAGAGACATCAAGTGGCAAATGAGAACAACTACAAACCAAAAAGAGGGAAAAAATAGTGTTCTTACAGAACTTCTAAATAGTGAGGAAATCCAGAGAGTTGCTAGATGGAATGGATTTTTGTAAAATTGGGGAGAAAACTATAAATCACAGTGTGACCTCAAAGAAAAATGATAAACCTTCACATCATAATAAAAAAGGGGACAAGCATTTAGCAAATACTAAAACAACAACAATGAAGGAAATGATACCACAATTCATAAACAAAATGACCTCACCACAGAAAATTATTTGGAACAGAGAAACAAGAACACCACAAAAAATACATAACAAAATGATGGTAATAAATTCATACTTGTCAATAATTACACTGAATGTCAATGGATTAAATGCACCAATCAAGAGATGAAGAGTTGCAGAATGAATATGAAACTATAACCCATCAATATACTGTCTACAAGAAATACACCTTAGAGACAAGGACAAAAATAGACTAAAAATCAAAGGTTAGAAAAAGATATATCAAGCAAATGGCAACCAAAAAAAGAGCAAGAATGGAAATATTAATTTCTGATACAATTGACTTTAAGACAAAAACCATTGTAAGAGACAAGGAAGGACATTATACAATGATTAAAGGATCAATTGAACAAGAAGATAGAATCATAATAAATATCTATGGACCCAATGAAGGAGCCCCAAAATACATAAATCAGAATTTAATAGAATTGAAATGAAAAATAGATGACTCCACAATCATAGTAGGAGACTTTAATATACCACTTTCAATCACAGATAGAACAACTGGAAAGAAACTCAACAAAGACCCAGAAAAACTGAAATGTACAACACACCAACTTGACTTTGTAGACATTTACAGAGCACTTCACCCAATAACAGCACAATATACATTATTTTCCAGTGCTCATGGAATATTCTCCAGATAGACCATATGTTAGGCCATAAAGCAAGCCTTCATCAATTTAATAACATTGAAATATTGCAAAGCATCTTCTCAGATCACAATGCTATCAAATAAGAAATCAACAATAGGAAGATCAATGGAAACACATGGAAACTGAACAACACTCTCCTTAAGAAAGACTAGGTAAGAGAAGAAATCAAAAATGAAATTTAAATATCCCTGAATCAAAAGAGAATGAAAACACAACATACCAAAATCTTTGGGGCACACCAAAAGCAGTGATCAGAAGCCAATTTATAGCAATAAATACACACATAAAAAAGAAGAAAGAGCCAAAATCGGCATCTTAAACCATCATCTCCAACAATTAGAAAAAGAAGAGGAAGAAAATCCTACAGTCACCAAAAGAAAGGAAATAATAAAGATTCAAGCAGAAATAAATGAAACAAAAAATAGAAATACAGGAGAAAAAAATCAACCAGACTAGAGGTTGGTTTTATGAAAAGATTAATAAAATTGACAACCCACTGGCAAATTTAACAAAGGAAAAGAGAGAGGGAGAGAATACAAATAACACAAATCAGAAAGAAAATGGACAAGATCACAACAGAACCAACTAAAATAAAAATGATAATATCAGGATACTATGAAGAACTGTGGGAGCTCTGGTAGCATAGTGCCTAAGGCACTTGACTGCTTACCAGAAGGCTGGCGGTTCAAACCCACCAGCCACTCCTCGGAAGGAAGGTTGGGCAATCCTACTTCCATAGTGATACTGCCTCGGAAACCCAAGGAGGGTTTGCTATGAGTCGGGGCTGAGTTGACGGCAAACAACAACAACAACAACAACATGAAGAACTGTATTCCAACAAATTTGAAAGTCTAGAAGAAATGGACAGATTTCTAGAAACACACTATTTACCTAAACTAACACAGGAGATGGAAAAGTTAAACAGATACATAACAAAAGATGAAATTGAGCAGGTTATATAAAAAAAAAATTACCAACCAAAAAAAGTCTGGGCTCAGATGGTTTCACTGGAGAATTCTTCCAAACATTCAGAAAACTGACACCAACCCTACTCAAACTATTCTGAAACATAGAAAGGGATGGAATCCTCCCTAACTCATTTTATGAAGCAAGCATAACCTTGATACCCAAACCAGGTAAAGGCATCACTCAAAAGGAAAACTACAGACCAATATCCCTCATGAATATAGATGCAAAAATCTTCAACAAAATCCTACCCAATAGACTCCAACAACATAACAATGAACAAAACAAAACAAAAAAAATAGTACATTATGACCAAGTGGGTTTCATATCAGGTATGTAAGGATGATTCAACATTAGAAAAACAATCAACGTCATCCACCACATAAATAAAACAAAGGAAAAGAACCACATGAGCATAACAATCAATGGAGAAAAGACATTTGATAAAATCCAACACCCATTCCTGATTAAAACTCTCAGCAAAATAGGAATAGAAGGGAAATTCCTGAACATAATGAAAGGCATCTATGCAAAATCAACAGCCAACATTATTCTCAGTGGAGAGATACTGAAACCATTCCCTTTGCAAATGGAACCAGACAAGGATGCCTCTATCACCACTTCTATTCAACATTGTATTGGAAGTTCTAGCCAGGACAATAAGGCAAGAAAGGGAAAGCAAAGGCATCCAGATTGGTGAGGAAGAAGTCAAACTATCCCTGTTTGCTGATGATATGATCCTATACCTAGAAAACCCAACAGACTCAGTAAAAAAAAAAAAAAAGCCTACTGGAATTAATTGAGAGATCGAGCATCATGGCAGGATACAAGATCAGCAACCAAAACTCTATTGGATTCCTCTACACCAACAAAGAAATTGCTGAAAAGGAAATAAAGAAATCAATACCATTTACAATAGCTAACACTCCTCGGAAGGAAGGTTGGGCAATCCTACTTCTGCCTAGGAAACCCAAGGAAGGGTCACTATGAGTCGGGGCCAACTCAAGGGCACACAGCAACCAAAAAATTTAAATACTTGGGAATAAATCTTACCAGGGACATGAAAGACCTGTATAAAGAAAACTACAAAATACTATTTCAAGAAACCATAACAGAGCTATACAAATGGAAGAACATATCATGCTCATTGATAGGAAGACTGAAATTGCAAAAATGCCAATACTACCCAAAGCAATCTATACATTCAATGCAATCCCAAACCAGAACCCATCAACATTCTTTAAGGAAATGAAAAAAACAATCACTAACTACTAAAGCAGGAGGTCACACACTCTTGCATCTAAAAACCTACTATATACCCACAGTAGTCAAAACTTCATTGTATTGGTATGACAGACACATAGATCAATGGAACAGAATTCAGAACCCAGAAGTAGATCCATCAACCTATGGTGAGATGATCTTTGATAAAGGGCCAAAATCCATTAAATGGGGAAGAGATTGTGCAAAAACGGCAAGGAGGCCACATGTTCTGACCTCCTCTAATCCCACAAGAGGAAGACAGGATCACCAGCAGTAACCCAAGGCTTATTACTGCAAGGCCAGATATGCTGCCTCCCTCCAGCCCTTTCACCAACTGTTCCTCCCAAAGCACCCACCACCTCTCTCCTGGGTTCGATAATTCTCTGCAGTGGCCACACAGAACTCACAGATTATGGGGTTTATTGGGGAAGCACCAA
>NW_006922398.1:704781-710483 GCF_000298275.1 Orycteropus afer afer | reverse complement strand
TGGGACTGTAAATGGTACAACCACTGTCGAAATCAGTATGGTTATTCCTAAAATAGTTGGAATTAGAAATACCATTTTACCCAGCAATCCCATTACTAGGTATATATTCTAAAGAAGTGAGAACCAGAATAAGAACAGATATATGTACTCCCATGTTCATCACAGAACTATTTACAATAGCAAAAAGATAGAAACAACCTAGGTGCCCATCAATAGAAGAATGGATAACCAAACAATGGTACATACACAAAATAGAATACTATGCAACGCTAAAGAATAACGTAGAATTGGCAAAATACTGCATAATGTGGATGAACTTGTATGACATTATGCTGAGTGAAATAAGTCAGTCACAGAAGGGCAGATATTATATTAGTCCATGTTTATAAAAAGTCAAGGAACGGTTTATATACGGATGAAATTTTCTTTGTTGCTTACCATGGGTGAAGGGGAAGGAACACTGTGCAACAGGTAGAGACAAGTATTGATTTATATAAAGGGATTGAAAGTGTACCAAATGTGAGTGATTGACACAGTGGCATTGAGGAAGAGAAAGACATAAAGAGGTGCATGGGAGGTATAGACAGCAAAGATGAACCTGTTTGCATATATATTACTGATTGTCAGTGAAGGCACACAATGATCTACAGATGGATAGATATGTGAACAGGATGAATAATTAAGTATGTCTATGCAGTGGGGGAGGGAACTCTGGTAGCATAATGCCTAAGGCATTTGACTATTAACCAGAAGACTAGCAGTTCAAACCCACCAGCCACTCCTCAGAAGGAAGACTGGGCAATCTACTTCAATAGAGATACTACTTTGAAATCCTAAAGAGAGATGGTTATGAGTCAGGATCACCTCTAAGGCAGTGAGTTTGCTTTTTTGTTTTATGCAGTGGGGGAGTGTGCCTATGACCATGTATAGCGTTGGCAGACAAAGTGTCTAGTAGTGTATTTGTATGTTCTGTAAGAATCCCCAAGTATATAGTAGAGTTGACCAGGAGACAAGGTTGTAGTCATTTCTTGGCCACAGCCAGCTACCCAGAGGGACTGAGTAGTTAGACCTGTGAGCGTGGGACCACAGTCACAGGGGATATCAAGCTCAATTGGCATTACAAACTACATAAAAACACTGTTCAACATCCTACTTTGGTGAGTTGTGACCACCACTTGCAAAAGGCCATCGAGATGCAATAATGGGTCTCTTCTCATCCAGAGCAAAGAAAAATGAAGAAAACCAAAGACTCATAGAAACAATTAGTCCAAGTGACTGGTACACCATGCAATCCTCAGCCTATGTGACTATGAGACCAGAACTAGGTGGTGCCCAGCTACCACTTTCAACCACTCAGAGGGGGATCTATGTAGGAGATCATGGATAGAGTGGGAGTACAACGTGGAACAAAACTCAAAATCATAAAAATCATAAAAAAGAAAAAAAAGGACCAGGTTTGCTGGTCTGATAGAGCCTGGTGGAACCCCTGAGACTATGTCCCCTAGATGCCCTTCAGGTCTGGAATTGAACCCACTCCTGTGACTTCCAGCCAAATAAAAACAGGCATACAATCTGAACATTAACAGTAGGTTGATACACTCCTTGGAGAGATCAATCACAAAGAAATAGAAGGGCTGTGTATGCACAGGAAGGCAGCTGGGGGGGTTGGCAGGAGTGCATGGGAGGCAAGGACACAGGGAAGAGGTGGCTATGGGAAGAGAGTTGTGGCATTGTGGGAAATTGCAGTCAATGTTATGAGACAAAGTGTATGTGAGCTGTTGTATGGAAAATGAATTTCCTCTATAAACTTTCACCTAAATCACAAGTAATATGTTAAAAACAAAAAACAAACAAACAAAAAAAAATATACAATTATAAAGCCAGGACAGACCTTACTGCACATCTACTCTCATTTCTTCATTTTTCAGATGAGAAAAAGGACCTTAAATGATTGGTTAATTGAGCCTTGTCTAAGTTGCCCCAGTAATTTAGAGACAAAATAGGAACTAGAACACAGGTTTTGACTTCATCTCTTACATAACTTTCTGTAACTTATCTCAATAGGTAGTAACTGAAAGAAAAAATATTCTGACTGTATTTTCAGTTATTTGCTCATAGTCAAGAGAAGTGTGGTAGTTAAGGTTATTAAAAAAAAAAAAAAAAGAAAGAAAATGATTATGAGTGAGTGGTCTATGGGTGAGTTTACTCTGTCAGGTAGCATAGTGCCTCAGGCACTTGACTGCTAACCAGAAGGCTGGCGGTTCAAACCCACCAGCCACTCCTCAGAAGGAAGATGGGGCAATCTACTTCCATAGTGATACTGCCTTGAAAACCCAAGGAGGGCGTTATGAGTCGGGTCTGACTCGATGGCACATAACAACAACAACAATAGGGTTGCTATGAGTAGGAATCCACACAACAGCAATGGGTTTGGTTTTGACCTGAGCAAAACCATCCAGCAGACTTCACATAACATGACTTAAAAATAAATGGGATTTTTGTAAATCATTGAGAATTTGTGGTTGATTTTGCTGCAGTAAAAAGCTGGGAGACAGGGCACCCTTAAAACTACTATTTACCTTAAATATTCTAATCTTCCCATTATTTTAGTCTTGTTATGTAGTTCTTGTCACAAGAAATGCTTTTGCATTTATGGCATTTTGTCTTATAATAATGCTGTGAATTAGATCAAATAGATTAATGTCTATCCTATATGCTTCACTGTTAAGAAAACTGAGGTTTATAGAGGTAAAGTAATTTTCTAGTTCCTGGGAAACATGAAGATACTTAGGTCTTTGATTCTGCTGCTGGTGTTTTTCATTATACTACTTGTTTAAAGATTTATTATTTACTATATGACAGATCCCCTAGGTTATATTTATATTAGTCATTTTAAATGTCACTGCAAGCAATTAAAAAAAAAAAAACACCACAGAGACACAGGTATTATTAACATATTCTTCATTGGTTTGAGAAGGCGATAAGTATTTCAGTAATCGAACTATCATGGCCATAAAAGCACATATATCAGTTTGAGTCTAATAAAGTATCAGCTGCATCTGGCTTCCTGATTTGTGTCATAAGTGACATTTAAGATATAGAGGAAGGACTAGCATTTCCATCTGCTCTGTACCACATTTTCTAAAACCTGACTTTATTTTCATTTGTTTCTATCTCCAAGATTCACATATCATCTGGTGTCCTTATGTAGATTAAAATCTCCTTGAGGACAAATTTTATACATTTTTAAGGTATCCATCATTACTTTAGGAACAAATTATGTGAGTTGTTTTTTTTAATTTAGTCAATGAATATATAAACAAACTTTATTTTGCCTGTTTTGCCAAAATGAACTTTTTTTTACCTTTGTTAGTACAAAGACTAATGTTTAGCTGTACTTAACTCTATGTGTGTGCTCATTTCTTCTGATTAAGCAATGTAAATTAATAGCCCTTCCTGGGTTCTATATTAACAGTTTCAGGAATTAAATAGCTTTATAGATAGATAGATAGATAGATCACCAAATGGAAGCCCTGGTGGCATAGTGCCTAAGGCATTTGACTGCTAACCAGAAGGCTGGTGTTCAAACTCACCAGCCACCTCTCAGAAGGAAGATTGGGCAATCTACTTCCATAGTGATACTGCCTCAGAAACCCAAGGAGGGGTAGATATAAGTCAGATCCAACTCTACAGCAGTGAATTTTCGAGTTTATATCACCAAATATATAGTGAACAGGTAAAAATTGAAACACAGTTGCTGACCCCAAAATTGTTACATTATAGAATGATATTGGGTAAAAATTTGATATATAAAGAGTTTAAAATAAAAGTTAAAAAAGAAATTATAAAATTAATTTATTCTTGAAAAAGATAATTTTTATACTGCTTTATATTCATGAAACTTAACTTCATGGTTCACCAAAAAGTTTAAAATTGTCAATGAAGAAATGTCTTAAACCTAATTAATGTCAGATTTTAGAAATGTACAGTCTATGCTGTGAATACTGATACTTCTGGTTAAAAATAACATCTTTAGACTTTATAGAATTCTATTACCTTTCTGTCCCATGACATGTTTACCCTTAGCTGAAACATGTATAAATCTTCAATCCTGCCCCACAGTTAGTTTAACCCATTGATAAATTACCATTACATTTCATTGCCCCACCATAAAGCAGTCAATCTGTCACTAATTTCTTTATGCCAAACCATCATGTATGGAAGGATGGATCATCTAACAGTTTACTTACTGCAAGCCCAGAAATAATCATGCTTTAAATAGCATTATTATATATCTTTATAGATATTCAAGTCAATTATACTTTAAATCTTCCCTAGAGTACATAATGGAATTATGTGTTTAAAAATAAGTTTTCACATTACAAGTCAACATTATTGGGTTAAAATTGAGATTGAGATTATACTATTAACTCTGCTGAACAAAATGTGTTTTCCTTGGCTAATACAAAGGACTCTAAAGTTTTTCTAAACTATGGTGGTTCCCAAATCTTCCTTTTATATTGGATTTTTTAGTTAGTTCATATTTATATATTTGATCCAAAAAGAATCTTGTTTCTGCTGTAATAAGAATTTCAAAATGATTAATATTTCCTTTCTGTTTAATTCAATACAAAACTCTTATATTGAGCCAGAAAGGGCTCAGCTCTGATAAGTAGGCCAGCAGTGCTCTGTAAGAGTTTTCTTTGGGAGAAGATAAAGGAATAAGAGAGGGATGAAGCATGGAAACAAATCATTTATGATCAAGAAAACTATTGTTTTGTGAACATAAAGAATAGTGTTACTGACTCTAATGAGAAACTCTTTATGTTCATGCTCTACCTACATAAAATGGATTGTCCTACATAAAACTATAACCTATGTTGTTGTTGTTAGGTGTTGTTGAGGTAGCTCCAACTCAAAGAGACCCTATGTACAACACGACAAAACACTGCCTGGCTCACAATCCTGACTATACCTGAGCCCATCGTTGCAGCCACTGTGTCAATCCATCTCATTGAGGGCCTTCCCCTTTTTCACTAACCTTCCATTTTACCAGGCATGATATCATTCTCCAGGGAATTGCCCTTTCTGACAACATGACCAAAGTAGGTTAGACAAAGTCTGGCCATTCTCGCTTCCAAGGAACATTCTGGCTGCACTTCTTCCAAGACAGATTTGTTAGTTCTGGGAGTCCACGGTATTTTCAGTGTTCTTTGCCAATAGCACAACTCAAAAGCATCAACTCTTCTTTGGTCTTCCTTATTCACTGTCCAGCTTTCACATGCATATTGTTGTTGTTGTTGTTATGTGCTGTCGAGATGGACCCGACTCATAGCGACCCCTCCTTGGGTTTCTGAGGCAGTATCACTAAGGAAGTAGATTGCCCCATCTTCCTTCAGAGGAGTGGCTGGTGGGTTTGAACCACCAGCCTTCTGGTTAGCAGTCAAATGTCTTAGGCACTCTGCTACCAGAGCTCCTTCACATGCATATTAGGCAATTGAAAATACCATGGCTTGGGAAAGGCACACTTTAGTCTTCGAAGAGATAATTTTCCTCTTCACCACTTTAGAGAGATTTTTCAGCTGAGTTGTCCAGTGCTATACATTGTCTGATGTGTTGGATTGGGTTCTCTAGAGAAACACAAAAACCAGCAAAGTGTATATATATATTTATAGAGAGAGAAAGAGAGAGAGAGAGAGAGA
>NW_006922398.1:682412-704471 GCF_000298275.1 Orycteropus afer afer | reverse complement strand
AGTCCGGAATGCCGTTCTTCCAGCTTGTCCTTGGGATAGCATTGCAGGTAGGCCACACCCCTGGGGAAACTTCCCTTGGGCAGACTGGCCGCTCAGAACTCAGTCATGTGATCCATCATGGGAACCACCACTCACAACTGGAGTCCAGCCAAGTTGACACATCTTCAACTATCACATCTGATTTCTTGACTGCTGCTTCTATGGGTGTTAATTGTGGATCAAAGTAATATGAAATCTTTGACAACTTCAATATTTTCTCCATTTATCATGATGCTTCTTATTAGTCCAGTTGTGAGGATTTTTGTTTTATTATGTTGAGATACAATCCATACTGCAGACTGTAGAGACCTTAATCTTCATCAGTAAGTGCTTCAAGTCATCATTACGGCCAGCAAGAAAGGTAGTGCCGTCGTATATCACAGGTTGTTAATGAGTCTTCCTCCAATCCTGGTGTCATGTTCTTATTTATATAGTCCAGCTTCCTGGATTATTTGCTCAGCATACAGATTGAATAATTATACTGAGATGATACAACTTTGACACACTCTCATCCTTATTTTAAACCATGTGGTATCCCTTTGTTCTTTGTGAATGCAAACTTCTGTTCTATGTACAGAATGTTTGTGAACACAAATAAGTGTTCTGGAATTCCCATTCTTCTCAATATTATCCATAATATGTTATGATCAATATAGTTGAATGCTTTTGCATAGTCAGTAAAGCACAAGTAAACATCTTTCTGATATTCAGTGCTTTCAGCCAAATTCATCTGACATCAGTAATAATATCCCTCTTTCCACATCCTCTTCTGAATCCAGCTTGCAGTTCTGGAAGTTCCCTGTCAATATATTGCTGCAACTGTTATTGAATTATCTTCTGCAAGATTTTACTTGCATTTGATATTAATGATATTGTTCGGTAATTTCCAAAGAAAGGTTGGATCACCTTTCTTTGGAATGGATACAAATATGGATCTCTCCCAGTTAGTTGGCCAGGTAGTTGTCTTCCAAGTTTCTTGGCATAGAAGAGTAAGTACCTTCTGTGCAGCATCTGTTTGTTGAAATATTTCAATGACTATTCCTTCAATTCCTGGAGCCTTATTTTTGCCAATTCGTTCAGTGTAGCTTTGACTTCTTCTTTAAATACCATTGGTTCTTGATCATATGCAACTTCCCAAAATAGATTAATATTGACCAGTTCTTTTTGTTATAGTAACTCTATGCCTTCCATCTTTTTTTTTACATATACATTTCCTGCATCATTCAATATTTTGCCCATAGAATCATTCAGTATGGCAACTCAAGGCTTGATTTTTTCCTTCAGTTCTTTCAGCTTGAGAAATGCTGAATATGTTCTTCCCTTTTGGTTTTCTAATTCCAGGTCTTTTTACATTTCATTATAATAATTGACTTTGTCTTCTTGGGCTGCTCTTTGAAATCTTATCTTGTTATTTCTTCCATTTGCTTTAGCTACTCTCCATTCAAGAGCAAGTTTCAGAGTCTCTTCTGACATCCATTTTGTTCTTTTCTTCTTTCCTGTCTTTTTAACCACCTTTTGTTTTATTCATGTATGATGTTCATGATGTCATCCCACTATTTGTCTAGTTTTCCATCATTGGTGTTCAATGTGTTAAATCTATGCTTCAGAAGGTCTCTAAATTCTCATGGGATATAATCAAGGCCCTATTTTGGCTCTTGTGGACTTTTTTTAATTGTCTTCAGCTTCAAATTGAACTTGCATATGAGTAATTGATGGTCTGTTCCACAGTCAGCTCCTGACCTTGTTTCGGCTGAAGATATTGAGTTTCTCCATCTCCTCTTTCCACAGATGTAATTGATCTGAATCCTATGTATTCCATCTGGTTAGGTCCACATATATAGCCACCATTTATATTTCTGAAAAAAGTTATTTGTAATGAACAAGTCATTGGCCTTGTAAAATTCTATCATGAGATCTCCAGCATCATTTCTATCATCAAGGCCATATTTTCCAACTACAGTTGATTCTTCTTTGTTTCCAACTTTCACATTCTCATCACCAGTAATAAGCAATATATCATGATTGCATGTTTGGTCAATTTCAGACTGCAAAAGTTGGTAAAAAATCTATTTCCTCTTCTTTGGCTTTGTAAATTTGAAAAATAGTAATAGTAACTGGTCTTCCTTGTAGGCATATGTATCACTGACAGCCTTGTACTTCAGAATAGATCTTGAAACGTTCTTTGTGATGATGAATGCCACACCATTCCTGTTCAATTTGTCATTTCTAGCATAGGAGAGCATATGGTTGTTTGATTGAAAATGACCAAAACCAGTTCACTTAATCTCACTAATGCCTAGGATATTGATCTTTATGCATTCTATTTAATTTTTGACAACTTACAATTTTCCTAGATTCATACTTCATTCATCATTAAGGTCAACATCATTGAGGTCAGCTCCTCTTTGAGAAGGCAGCTCTTCCCCA
Source organism: Orycteropus afer afer (assembly GCF_000298275.1). Classification (NCBI taxonomy): domain Eukaryota; kingdom Metazoa; phylum Chordata; class Mammalia; order Tubulidentata; family Orycteropodidae; genus Orycteropus; species Orycteropus afer. The sequence goes on along the minus strand of NW_006922398.1, from coordinate 702,005 downwards.
GTATTCTGAGTGTCTACTGACCTGAGTGTTTCATCTTTCTGCACTATATCAGAAAATGTTTCAGGGCTATTCATACAGTTTCCAGTAATCAATCAGATAGTGTTTCACTGCTATTCATAAGTTTTCGCTGGCTAATTCTTTGATAAACAGCTGGCTCCTTTCTTCTTCCTAGTCTATATTAGTCTGAAATCTGTCCACAATGGATGATCCTGCTAGTATTTGAAATATGGTGGCATAGCTTCCGGCCTTACAGCAACACACAAGCCACCACAGTATGACAAACTGGCAGGTGAGTGGTGGACTATATTCTATGCATCTATCTTTATTGCTGAGGTTTTCATTTCCCCATTGTCTGAATATCATATAATTTGTTTATTCATTTTCCTGTTATGTGCTAGATTGTACAACGAAACTGCTTCCAATTTTTCACTATTATGAATAAACCATCTGTTATACAAGGCTTCTTTGTGAACATGTAGAACTGATGAGTCATAGGAGAAATGTATGTTTAACATTTTAAAACACTGCCAAATAGTTTTCCAAAATGGTTGCACATAAAATATTCCCAAATCTATCTATGAGACTTCCAATTGCTCCATATCCTGTCCACACTTGGTGTGTAGTGTTCTCATCATTTTAATTTGGGTTACCCTGATGACAAATAATGTGAGCAATATTATGTTCATATATCTCCATATGTGAAGTGACTCTTCAAGTCTTTGCCCATTTTATAATGCATTATTTTTTATTGTTCACTTAGAAAAATCTTTATATATTTTGGAAACCAGTGTTTTCTCTTTTTCAAATGCATGTGTAGCTAATATTTTTTGCCTATTTGTAAGATGCCTATTTATTTATTTAATGGTGGATTTTGATGTCAAGAGATTTTAAATTTCAATAAAGTCCAATTATTAGTCCATTCTTTTGAAATTTCTTTTTGTGGAATTTCTATGCAATCTTTATCTACCTCAAATTTGTGGATACATCCTGTGTTTTCGTCTACAAGTTTTCTAGTTTGGGTTTTATATCAAGTACTATGAATCATCTATTAATTTTTGTGTATAATGTGAAGTAGAGCTCTGGTGGTGTAGTGCCTAAATCATTTGACTACTAACCAGAAGGCTGTCAGTTCAAATCCACCAGCATTACTCAGAAGGAAGATTGGGCAATCTACTTCCATAGAGATACTGTCTCAGAAAACCAAGGAGGGGTCGCTAGTCGGATTTTACTCGATGGCAGTGAGTTTGGTTTTCAGAATGTGAAGTAGATGTTAAAACTTTGTGGCTTTGTTTGTTTGTTTGTTTACCTTTGTTTTATTTTCAGTCTAGAAGATGAATATACAATTGTCACAGTACCATTTATTGAGAGATTTTCCTTTCCCTAAGTAATTGTTTTGTCATCTTTGTCAAAAATCATTTAATTATTTATGTGCAGGTATGTGTTTAAGGAGCTCTGGTGTTGTAGTGCATAAACCATTTGACTGCTAACCAGAAGTTTGACAGTTCAAATCCACCAGTCACTCCACAAAAGGAACGCTAGGCAATCTATTTCTCTAAAGATTTACCACCTCGGAAACTCAAAGGGGGTTTCTATGAGTCAGATTCAACTCGATGGCAGTGAGTTTGGTTTTGATGAGAGGTATATGTTTTGGCCTTCTGTGGGGTATAACTGGTTTTTTTGACTATTCTCTCCCTAAAGCCACTCTTTTTTAGTAGAATTGCAAAATAAGTATTGAAGTCAAGTTCTGTTACAACTCCATTTTTTTTCTTATTTTCAAAGCACATTGGCTCTTTCAAATCATTTGGATTACCTATATATATATATATATATATATATATACATACATACATATATATATATATATATATAAAAAGGCCTACTAAAAGAGTCTTAAATCTGTAGGCCAGGTATTGTCAAACAGCAGTCCAGAGGCCAAATCTGACCCAAGTTTTTATTAAAGCTGACCAAGTTTTATTAAAACATAATCGTGCCTATTAATTAACAGATCATGTATAACTGCTTTGGTGCTACAGTGACATAGTCCTGCAGTTATAACACAGACCACGTATGACTCTTTGCATATGGCTTACAAAATGTCCATTATCTTTCTCTTTAAAGAAAGAAAAATGCTGGCTGCCACTGAATTGATTCTGACTCATAGTGACCCCCATTGGTTTTCCAAGGCAGAATAGTTATGGAAGCAGATTGCCCCATCTTCCTTCCAGGAACAGCAGGCGGGTTTGAACAGCCAACCTTATGGTTAGCAGTAAAATGCCTTAGGCACTGCACTGCCACATCTCCTTAATTTTTTAGATTACTTTAGGGAAAGAAAAAAAAAAAAATCTTAGAATATTGAATTTTCAAATCCAGGAATGTTTTATTCTATTATTTATTTATTTAGATGGTCTCTATTTTCTTTCATTAAATTTTTATAGTTTCCTGTGATTTGACACATTGAATACCAATGACTAAAGACCAGATGAGTTGAGGGATGACATTAAGAACATTTATTTATTTAATGGTGGATTTAAATTTTGTGTATAATGTGAAGTAGAGCTCTGGTGGTGTAGTGCCTAAATCATTTGACTACTAACCAGAAGGCTGTCAGTTCAAATCCACCAGCATTACTCAGAAGGAAGAAAGCAAGTGGGATGACATTAAGAACATCATATATAAACAAAGCAAAAGATCATTAAAGAGACAGAAAAGGAAGAAAAGCCCAAAATGGATGTCAGAAGAGACTCTGAAACTTGCTCTTGAATGGAAAGTAGCTAAAGTGAATGGAGGAAATGATGAAATGGTATTGAAGGAAGAAGCCCAAGCTGCACCAACGGAATTGGTGAAAAACAAGGCTCCAGGATGTGACAGAATACCCACTGAGATGTTTCAACAAACTAATGCACTGCTGGAGGCACTCACTCATTTATGCCAAGAAATTTGGAAGACAGTTAACTGGCCAATCTACTGGAAGAGATTCATATTTGTGTCTACTCCAAAAAAAGATGATCCAAGAGAAATTATAAAACAATATCATTAATATCACATTCAAGTCAAATTTTTCTGAAGATAATTCCAAACCAATTTCCCTGGTACATTGATAGGGAACTGCCAGAAATTCAAGCCAGATTCAGAAGAGAATACTGATGAGGAATATCACCGCCATGGATCTTGGCTGAAAGCAGAGAATACCAGAAAGATGTTTACCTGTGCTTTATTGACTATGCAAAGGTATTCAGTTGTGTGGAACATAACAAATTACAGATAACTTTGTAAAAAATGGGAGCTCCATAGCACTTAATTGTGCTTACGAGGAACCTGTACATAGACCAAGAGGCAGTTGTTCAAACAGAACAAGGGGATACTGCATAGTTTAAAATCAGGAAAGGTGTGCATCAGGATTTCATCCTTTCACCATATTTACTCAATCTGTATGTTGACCAAATACCCGAGAAACGGACTATATGAAGCACAATGCAGCTTCAGGTTTGGAGGAAGACTCATTAACAACCTCCAATATGCAGATGACACAACCTTGCTTGCTGGAATGAAGATGACTTGAAGCACTTACTGTTGAAGATCAAAGACTACAGCCTTCAATATGGATTACTCCTCAATATAAAGAAAACAAAAATCCTCACAACTGGTCCAATACACAGCTTCCCAGTAGATGGAGAAAAGATTGACGTTGTCAAAGATTTCAAATTACTTGATTCTACATTCAACACCAATGGAAGCAGCAGTCGAGATATCAGACGATGTATTGCATTGGTCAAATCTGCTGCAAAGGATTAGAAGAAGATTCATTAACAACCTCCAATATGCAGATGACACAACCTTGCTTGCTGGAATGAAGATGACTTGAAGCACTTACTGATGAAGATCAAAGACTACAGTCTTCAGTATGGATTAGATCTCAACAGAAAGAAAATAAAAGTCCTCACAACTGGACCAATAAAGAACATCATGATATATGGAGAAAAGGAAGTTGTCAAAGATTTCCTATTACTTGAATCCACAATCAATGCTCATGGAAGCAACAGTCAATAAATCAGACAACATATAGCACTGGGCAAATCTGCTACAAAAGATCTATTTAAAGTGTTAAAACGTGAAAATGTCACTTTGAAGACTAGGGTGTTTCTCACCAAAGCCAAGGTATTTTCAGTAGTCTTCTATGCATATGAAAACTGGACAGAAAGTAAGAAAGACTAGAGAATTGCATTTGAATTGTGACATTGGTAAAGAATACTGAAAATACCATGGACTTCCAGAAGAATGAACAAATCTGTCCTGGAAGAAGTAAAGCTAGAATGATACTTTGAAGAGACAATGGCCAAACTTCATCACACACGCTTTAGTTATTTCACCTGAAGGGACCTGCATGCCTGGAGAAGGATATCATGGGAGTCAGTGAAAAGGGGGAAAACCTTCAACAAGATGGATTGAAACTGTGGCTGTGATGATAGAATCACACATGACAGGGACTGTGAGAATGGCAAAGGGCAGGATAGTGTTTCTTTCTGTTGTATATAGGGTTGCTGTGAGCCCAAACTGACTCAATGCCATCTAACACCAATATGTAGAAAAATAAATGAATTTTGTATTTGATGATGAATCCAGAAATAATGCTAAATTCACTTACTAGAATTAGTAGTTTTAATGTTTGTTTTATTTTTTCAAACATTTCTTAAATTTCTAAGTACACAATTATGTCATCTGGAAATAAATTTTTGAAGAATAGCAGCTATTATATGTAAAAGAAAATAAAGTTTATTTGATTGATATTCTATGACAGAAATGTAGGATGCTTCATCTGTCAGGAGTCCCTAAGTGATGTAAGTAGCTATAGTGCGTGGCTGCACACTGAAAAGTTGGAGGTTCAAGTCCACACAGGTGAACCTTGGAAGAAAGATTTGGTAACCTACTACTGAAAAATCAGCCATTAAAAACTCTGTTGAATGCAGTTCTACCCTGACACACATGGGGTCACCATGAGTCAGAATAGACTTGGTGACAACTGGTTTTTCTTTATATGTCTAACAAGTAGCATAGGAATCAGTGAATCTAGACTGTAGTTTAGCTGGTTTTGAGATCTTTTTTGATTGAGTTATATTCAGTTAATTACATGTCAAAATTACATGTCAAATGTTTCAAGGACAATGTCTAAACTTACCTTTTCCAAGGTTTGACTTTTGGATATCTGGAATTTTCTGTTTCAGTTTTCCTGTACTACCCTCAGATTTCATCACATCCCATCATCTGCACCCAGAAGAATCTTGTGTCCCATTCTCAGGTATAAGAGGCCACTGCCTGGCTCTATGAAAAGCTCCTTTTAGTTGTTAGTTTTCCCTTTGTTCTCCACATGCACCCTCAGACTTCATCAGGTCCCATGTACTTGCCTATTACCCTAAGTGTCACTTACTTCTAGTGCCCCTCTCCAAGGGATAGGTATTCATTTCTTCATTAAAACCAGCTACTTTGTTCTTACCAGCATCTACGGAGGCTTCTTCCTTGTTCCCTTGCTCTGTCAACGGTTAATCAACTATGGCTTATAATTAGCTGGGACTTGTCACATTTTAAGAAGTTCTGGTGGTACAGTGGTTAAAGCACTGAACTATTAAGCAAAAGGTCAGTAGTTTGAAAGCCCCAGCTCCTCTGCAAGAGAAAGATGAGATAGTCTGCTTCCATAAAGATTTATAGCCTTAGAAGCCCTATGGAGGCATTTCTACTCAGCCCTATAGGGTTGATATGAGTTGGAACTGACTCGGTAGCAGTAGGTGTCACATTTTGGGTTTTAGTTATTAGGTTATTGCTAACTTCAGCTTCTTAATGGCTGAAAACAAATATGATTTTTGGTATTTTCTGCTTATACTAATTATTGAGATATAAGTGGTATTCTTTTGCAAGTTTTCACATGTCTGTTACTATTTCAAAATGGCATTTGGTTATCAGCTCTCAAAACAGCCTTTTTTATCCATCAATTAAACTATCTATAAAAATATGAGAAAAAATAAACTGCACTGAAAACTAAAGTGAAAATCGACTTACTGCTAGAACTTTGGTAGGATTCTCACCAACCAAAAACTGGAGTTTTGGAAGTGGAAAAGGAATTACAACATATTTGTGAATGAATACATTCTTTCCAGCAGGAAATAGAACAAATCATATGAATGTGTAAATGTCTGCTTACCAGCAACTCAGGAAACTTGTATCTTTCTCAATCAGAAAATTGAGTTATACATCAACCAAATGCTAAGTTTTACATACCATGACTTTACCTTCATCAGTACTTCTGCTAAAATAGCCTCTGTGGAAGGTTATTCGTGGTATCTTGAAAATTATAGTTTCCTTAAGTATTAGAAATAGAAGAAAAGGAAAAGACTATGTGGCACGTATATGGAGAATTACAGGTTTATATTTTCCAGAGAATCCGTGAATATGGGTTTCCAATTGAGTAAGTGGAAACTCACAAGAATCAGAGAAGAATCAAACTAGTTCACATAAACATGCACTCATTGCTGAAATGAAAATATGAGTGAATCAGCATGCTGAAAGTCATTGATTGGGCAATTTTTATATCTAGTAAAATGTGTATTAATTCATGTATGTTGTTGAGTTGATTCCATCTCATACCAACTGTATATACAACATAATGATACACTGCCTGGTTTTGCACTGTCCTCCCAATCATTGTAATGTGCAAGCTAATCATCACAGCCACTATGTCAGTCCATCTTATTGAGGATCTTCCACTTTTTTGTTGACTCTCCGCTTTACCAATCTTGATATCCTTCTCCAGGAGGTGGTCACTCTTGACAAAATGTCCAAAGTATGAAAGACGAAGCCTAGTCATTCTTGTTTTTTAGGAGCATTCCAGCTGTAGTTTCTATAAGACAGATTTGTTCATACTTCTAGCAGTTCACAGAACATTCAGTATTCTTCACCAACACCACAATTCAAATGTATCAATTCTTCTGTGGTTTTCCTTAGTCATTGCCCAGCTCTGACGTACATATGAAATTACTGATAATACATACAATGGCTTGGGTCAGGTGCACCTTAGTCTTCAAAGTGACATCTTCACTCTTTAACACTTTAAAGAGGCCTTTTGCAACAGATTTGCCCAATGCACTATATTGTTTGATTTTTTCAATTTCAATCTTTCTCTATTTATCATGATGTTCCTTATTGGTCTAATTGTGAGGATTTTTCTTTTCTTTATGTTGAGATGTAATCCATACTGAAGACTGTATATATTATTATTACACATTGTATTATGGACTGAATCACATTCTCCTAAAGAACATGTTCAAGTCCTAACTCCTGGTACCTGTGAATGAGAAGTTGGTTGGAAGTAGGATTTTTGAAGATGTGATTAACTGAATTCTATCATGTGTAGAATTCTACCATGGTAGAATTTTGCAAGACCAATGACTTGTTCATTGCAAACATCTTTTTGAACAACACAAATGGCAGCTGTACATGTGGACTTCACCAGATGGAGCACACAAGAATCAGATTGACTAGATCTGTGGCAAGAGGCAATGGAGAAGCTCAATATCTTCAGCCAAAACCAGGCCAGGAGCTGATTGTGGAACAGACCATCAACTGCTCATATGCATGTTCAACTCAAAGTTAAAGACATTTAAAACAAGTCCACGAGAGCAAAGATATGATCTAGAATATATCTCTCCTGAATTTAGAGACCATCTAAAGAATAGATTTGATGCATTGAACACCAGTGACCGAAAACCAGAAGAATGGTGGGATGACATCAAGAGCATCATTCATGAAGAAAGCAAGAGGTCACTAAAAAGACAACAAAAGAAGAGAAGACCAAAATGGATGACAGAAGAGACTCTGAAATTGCCCTTGAGTGGAGAGTAGCTAAAACAAATGGAAGAAATAACAAGATAAAAGAATTGAACTGAAGATTTCAAAGAGCTGCTCGAGAAAACAAAGACAATTACTATAATGAAATGTGCAAAGACTTGGAGTTAGAAAAACCAAAAGGGAAGAACATGCTCAGCATTTCTCAAGCTGAAAGAATTGAAAAAAGCTAAGCCTTGAGTTGCAATATTGAAAGATTCTATGGGCAAAATATTGAATGATGCAGGGAACATCAAAAGAAGATGGAAAGAATATACAGAGTCACTGTACGAAAAAGAACTGGTCAATCTTCATCCCTTTCAGGAGGTGGCATATGATCTAGAACCAATGGTATTGAAGGAGGAAGTCGAAGCTGCAATGAAGGAATTGGCAAAGAACAAGGTTCTGGGAATTGACGGAATACCCATTGAGATATTTCAACAAATGGATGCCACACTGGAGGCACTCACATGGTTATGCCAAGAGATTTGGAAGACAGCTACCTGGCTAACTGACTGGAGGAGATACATATTCTTACACATTCCAAAGAAAGATGATCCCACAGAATGTGGAAATTATAGAACAATATCATTGATGTTGCAAGCAAGCAAGATCTTACTGAAAATAATTCAAAAACGGTTGTAGCAATATACTGATAGAGAACTTCCAGAGGTGCAATCTGGATTCAGAAGAGGATGTGGAGCTAGGGATATCATAGCTGCTGTCAGATGGGTCTTGGCTCAAGGCAAAGAATACCAGAAAGGTGTTTACTTATGCTTTATTGACTATGCAAAGACATTTGATTGTGTGGATCATGACAAATTATGGATAACATTGAGAAGAATGGGAATTTCAGAACCTTTGATTGTACTCATGAGGAACCTGTACCTTGACCAGGAGGCTGTCATTCGAACAGAACAAGGGGATACTGAGTGGTTTAAAATCAGGAAGGTAGTGTGTCAGGGTTGTATCCTTTCCCCATACTTATTCAATCTATATGCTGAGCAAATAATTCGAGAAGCTGGACTATATCAAGAAAAATGTGGCATCAGAATTGGAGGAAGAATCATTAACAACCTGAGATACGCTGATGATATAACTTTGCTTGCTGAAAGTGAGGATGACTTAAGGCACTTGCTGATGAAGATTAGGGAACACAGTCTGCAGTATGGATTACATGTCATTATAAAGATGACAAAAATCCTCACAACAGGACCAATAAGCAGCATCACAATGAATGGAGAAAAGATTGAGGTTGTCAAAGAATTCACGTTGCTTGGTTCTACAATCAAGGCTAATGGAAGCAGCAGTCAGGACATTAGAGGACGTGTAGCACTGGGCAGGTTGGCTGCAAAGGAACTCTTTCAAGTGCTGAGGAGCAAGGATGTCTCCTTGAGGACTAAGGTGTGCCTGACACAAGCCATGATATTTCCAATCAACTCGTATGCATGTGAGAGCTGAACAATGAATAAGGAAGACTGAAGAAGAGTTAATGCTTTTGAGTTGTGGTTCTGGCGAAGAATGCTGAAGGTACCATGGACTGCTAAAAGAACTAACAGATCTGTCCTGGAGGAAGTGTGGCTGAACTGCTTCTTGGAAGCTAGGATAGCCAGACTTCATCTCACCTACTTTGGTCATGTTGTCAGAAGGGACCATTCCCTGGAGAAGGATGTCATGCTTGGTAAGGTGGAGGGTCGACGAAAGAGGGGAAAGCCTTCAACGAGATGGATTGACATGGTAGCTGCGACAATGGGCTCAAGTATAGCAAGGATCATGGAGCTGGCGCAGGATCGGGTGGTGTTTCGTTCTGCTGTGCATGGGGTCTCTATGAGTCAGAAATGACTTGACGGCACCTAACAACAATAACATTAACTCAATAACATGAAATCATACTGGAGTGTGGGAAGTCCTAATCCAATCTTATTATTAAAAATTAAAAATAAAGGAGAAAATACACAAATAGAAAAAGAAAAGATGACCATGTGACAATGAGGCAAAGATCAGAGCTGCAAGTCAAGGAATGCCAGGAATTGCTAATAAAGAAAGAAGCATGAAATAGATTCTCCCTCAAATCTGTAGGACGTAATCAACATTTCTGACACCCTGATTTCCAACTCCAAGGTTTCAGAACTATAAGACAATAAATTTATGGTGTTATAAAAGTCAAATAATTCATGGGAATTTGTTGCACTATATATTTCTATGTGCATTAGAAAACAAAGGATCATCTACCAAAACAAATCAAGGAACAAACATATGAAACAAACAATATGGGTCTACACCTTTATGAGGAGCTCTGGTAGCATAGTGCCTAAGGCACTTGACCGCTAACCAGAAGGCTGGCAGTTCAAACCCACCAGGCACTCCTCGGAAGGAAGATGGGACAATCCCCTTCCATAGTGATACTGCCTCAGAAATCCAAGGTGGGGTCGGTATGGGTCAGGTCGGACTCAACAGCACATAACAACAACAACAACAAAAAAACATCTGTATGTCTAATGGAAGGGCATATGATCCTTTGACAGTCAGAGCATACATCACAAAAGCAATTTGCTACAGTAGTATAAGAACAACTTAAGAAATGGATTTAAGTTTGTAATAAAAAAATTACTCACTGCTGTCAAGTCGGATCCGACTCATAGCAACCCCTCCTTGGGTTTCTGAGGCAGTATTATCGTGGAAGTAGATTGCCCAACCTTCCTTCTGAGGAGTGCCTGGTGGGTTTGAACCTCCAGCCTTCTGGTTAGCTGTCAAGTGCCTTAGGCACTATGCCACCACAAGTAAATGAGTCAAAAAAATTTAAGCAAGAATTCAAAAGGCAGAAACAGACAGATATGAGAAGAAAAGAATATTAGAGTAAAAGCAAGTTAACTGTGACAAAGAAGAATTCAAAACATTTAAAATTATTAAGATACCAAAAACCAAAAAATAACAAACTCACTGCCATCAGGTCTATTCCAACTCATAAGAGACCCCCTTTCGGGTTTCCTAGGTGGTAAATCTTTACAGAAATAGATTGCCTAGTCTTCCTTCCTCAAAGTGGTTGGTGGGTTTGAACTGCCAGCCTTCCTGTTAGCAGTCAAATGCCTTAGGCACTAAAATATTGTACATAATTGAAAACAGATTTTTTACTATAAAAAATAAATACATAAAGTAACATACACACTGACCATTAAGGGAGAAAAGACTAAGAAAATAAAATAGTTGACATGGAAGTAAGAAAATAAAAATTATTTTCAGGATTAGAGTTTTCCAAAGGTAGAACATAAAACAATTTGAACAAACTAGAATATTGTAAATCCTAAATTAACAAATAATTTAATTCAATAAAACAATGAATATAAGGTTTTAAAATCATTTTAGATACTTTTGTCATAGTAATAGTCAGACTTTATTTTTAAATTAAAAAAAAATATGTACAAAAGAAGTAATCCATGCTCTCTCGGTGCAGACATAATCATGGTTACTCTTCTCAATTGCACAATTTTATAAAATTGTGATCATATCCAATGTTAATGACTTTATTTTTAAACAGAAATAGTTACTTCTCCAAATTCTTTTTAGAGGGAATTTTGGGCCATCTACTTTCCTAGAGATCCTGCCTGGGAAATCCAAGCCACATGATAATGGCATTGTTTTGTAAATGTCAGAACCTGCAACAGTAACTTGTATTTCTGGATGAATAAATGTATGATTGCTGTTTCAAAAACCGTTATATATTATATATCATCCATAGTCACATTAGAATGATAATGGCTACATATATATATATATATAGAGAGAGAGAGAGAGAGAGAGAGAGGAGCTCTGGTAGCATAGTGCCTAAGGCACTTGACTGCTAACCAGAAGGCTGGCAGTTCAAACCCACCAGCCACTCCTTGGAAGGAAGATGGGGCAATCTATTTCTGTAGTGACACTGCCTTGGAAACCCAAGGAGGGGTTGCTATGAGTCGGGTCCAACTTGATGGCACATAACAACAACAACAAATATATATATATATATATATATATATACACACACACACACACACACACACACACACACATATATAACAAACTCACTGCCATCAAGTGCGATCCGACTCATAGTGACCCCCCTCCTGGGGTTTCCCAGCAGCATCACTACGGAAGTAGATTACCCAATCTCCCTTCCAAGAAGTGGCACATATACCAGGAAAAAAAAAAAAAAAAAAAAACCTCACTGTCATGGAGTCGATTTCTAGTCATAATGACCACTTTTGGGTTTCTGAGATGGTGAATCTTTAGGGAAGCAGATTGTCCAGTCTTCCTCCCACGGAGTGGCTGGTGTGTTTGAACCACCAACCTTCTGGTTAGCAGTCAAATGCCTTAGGCACTATGCCACCAGAGCTCCCATATATATGGCATTTGACTGCTAACCAGAAGGCTTGTCGCTCAAACCCACAAGACAATCCTTGGATGGAAGATTGGGCAATCTACTTCCATAAAGATTTACTGCCTTGGAAACCCAAAAAGCAGAGTGCTATGAGTCAGAATCTACTCGATGGCAGTGATTTTGAGTTTTTTGTTTATGTATTTATGTATGTGTGTGTTCACTTAAAACGTGACATGTATATACACTAAGCATGTTTCTCTGGTAGCGTAATACCTAAGGCACTTGACTGCTAACCAGAAGACTGGCAGTTCAAACCCACCAGCCACTCTTGGGAAGAAAGATGGGACAATCTATTTCTGTAGCGATACTGCATTGGAAACCCAAGGAGGGGTCGCTATGAGTGGGGTCCGACTCGATGGCACATAACAACAACATATACACTAAGAAATAATCTCAATATATCTTTCCATCATATTCTTAGTACAATTCTTTAGAGATTATCAAACCCAATCCTAGCTCCAGAAATTGGAATTCTCCCTGAGAACTATCATGGAGGCAAGGCCATAGAATAGGAGGGGCCAAGTAGAGACTATTGACTGGGCCTATCCTTCCCCCTATGATCTTTTATATACTTGAAAATGTCCTCTAATGTTTCATTAAGATCAAACTTGACTTTTTTCTTAAAAAGAAACATAAATAGCAGAGTATTCCCATAAGCATATATTTACTTTGCGTACCTCACAGTATTAAATATATGGTAGACCCCTTTATTTGAGAACGTATGTAAATTTAACTCAATTTTAAATAATGGTTATTTTATCCAAAAATAAGGTTTTTTAAAACATCCTCCATACCCCACACCCACTGCTATCAAGCAGATTCCCACTCATAGAGAACCTATAGGACAGAATCAAATTGACCCCATTGCGATCTCAGGCTATAAATCTTTAAGGGAACAGACTGCCTCATCTGTCTCACACTGAGTGGCTGGTGGATTCAAACCACCAATCTTTTGACTACCAACTGGATGCTTTAACCACTGTACCCCAGAGCTCCTTAATATCTGTGCAGAGGCCATAAAACATGTTATACCAAATATTCTTTATGCTAAAGAATGATCCTTGAACTCAAGATCTATATAATATCTAAATCTGCCAATGGTGGCACAGTGACTGATTGGATCTGATCTGATGATAGTATTTAGATCAAATGCAGTGCACCTTCTGTCAAGTGCACTGTAAACTGTGCTGCCATCTGAGACCAGAAGAGATATTAAATTCTTGATTTACCTATCCACAATTTATACTCATAGGATTCATATCTTAACTATCCTTAAATAAAAATAGCCATACTGATGGCAATATAATAGTATTTTCTATTTAAGTTTAAATCAGAGAAGACAGTAAAATGAAGTGGTAATCATTCAACTCTTTTCTCATTTTACCTCACCTTGAGAGATAAACATGATAAAATGAAAGGCATGAAGTATTATAATGTTTTAATATGTAGTTTATCTAGAACTGGAATTGTTTAATCATAGATGGCTAAATACACTCTGATTAATTTATGCAGTAGAATATTAATCAATGAGATCTACATATACCAGCATGGCTGCATCTCAAAAACAGAATGGTGAATCAGAAGAGTATGTTGAAAATGTAACAAGTTTCATTAATATAAGTTTTTAGAATATACAATACTAAATATATTTCTTATGAATAAACACATAAAAGTATAAAATTCTTGCATGAGCATTACTAACCCAATTTCAAGACATTTATGTCTGAATTTGGAAAGAAGGACTTATATCTATAAAACACAGAGATCTGAACTAAATCTTCAAAGGTAATTCAAAAAGGTCATGGAGGAAGAATTAGAATTTTAAAATTTAAATCTAATGATAATATATGTCTTCCCTGTGTCAGAAAAGAGTTATTTTTAAGGATATTTTCTGGGTTGATTGCCATCCAAAAGATTATTTTTCAATAAAAGAAGATGCAGTAAGATAAGGATTATTTTATCTGTTGTTGTTAGATGATGCCAAGTACCTCCATCTTATAGCAATCTTATGTACAACAGAATGAAATACTGCCAGCCCTGTGCCAGCCTCACAATCCTTGCTATACCTGAGCCCATTGTTGTAGTGACTGTGCCAATCCATCTTGTTGAGCGACCTCTCCTTTTTTGTTGACCCTCCACTTTACCGAGCATGATATCTTTCTCCAGGGAAAAGTCTCTTCTGAAAACATGACCAAAGTAGGTGAGATCAAGTCTGGCCATTCTCCCTTCCAAGGAGCATTCTGGCTGCCCTTTTTCCAGGACAGATTTGCTACTTCTTATAGCAGTCCACGGTACTTGCAGTATTCAACACCACAACTCAAAAGCATCACTTCTTCTTCGGTCTTCCTTATTTATTGTCCAGCTCTCATATGCATATGTTGTTGTTGTTATGTGCCATCAGGTCGAACCCAACTCATAGTGACCCCTCCTTGGGTTGCCAAGGCAGTATCACTACAGAAGTAGATTGCCCAACCTTCCTTCCAAGGAGTAGCTGGTGGTTTTGAACCTCCAGGCTTCTGGTTAGCAGGCAGGTGCCTTAGGCACTATGCCACCAGAGCTTCTATATGAGGTGATTGAAAATACCATGGATTAAGTTAGGCATACCTTAGTCTTCAAGGAGAAATCTTTCCTCTTCAGCCTTGAAAGAGGTCCTTTACATCTGATTTGCCCAATGCAATACATTGTCTGATGTCTTGACTGCTGTTTCCATTAGTATTGGTTGTAGAACCAAGTAATAGGAAGTCTTTGACAATTTCAATCTTTTCTCCATTTATCGTGTTGCTCTTATTGGTCCAGTTGTGAGGATTTTTATTTTCTTTATATTGAGATGTAAACCATACTGCAGACTGTAGTCTTTAATCTTCACCAATAAATGCTTCAAGTCATCCTCACATTCAGCAAGCAAAGTTGTCTCATCTCCCTATCACAGGTTGTTAATGAGCCTACCTCCAATCCTGATGCCATGTTCTTCTTCAATATAGTCCAGCTTCTCAGATATATTTGCTCAGCATACAGATTGAATAAGTATGGTGAAAAGATACAACTCTGACATATTCTCTTCCTAATTTTAAACCATGCAGTATCCCCTTGTTCTATTCTAATGACAGTCTCTTGGTCTATGTACAGGTTCCTCATGAACTTAATTGTTTAAGTGTTCTGGAATTCCCATTCTTCTCAATGTTATCTATAATTTGTTATGTTCCACAAAATCAAATGATTTTTCACAGTCAATAAAACACAAGTAAACATCTTTCTGGTATTCTTTGCTTACAGCCAAGGTCCATGTGATATCAGCAATGATATCTCTCATTCCACATGCTCTTCTGAATCCAGCTTGTATTTTTGAAAGCTCCCTGTCAACACACTGCTGCAATTGTTTTTGAATTGTCTTCAGTAAGATTTTACTTGTGTATGATATTAATGATATTGTTCAATGATTTCCACATTCTGTGGCATCACTTTTCTTTGGAATGGACTCAAATATGGATCTCTTCCAGTCAGTTGGCCAAGTAGCTGTCTTCCAAATCTCTTGGCGTACTTGAGTGACTGCCTCCAGGGTGGCATCCATTTGTTGGAACATCCCAATAGGTATTCTTTCAGTTCCTGAAGCCTTGTTTTTCACTAATTCCTTCAGTACAGCTTCAACTTCTTCCTTCAACTCCATTGGTTCTTGATCATATGCCATCTCCTGAAATGGAAGAACATCAACCAATTCTTTTTGGTAGAGTGATTCTGTGTATTATTTCCATCCTCTTTTGATGTTTCCTGCATCATACAATATATTTTCCATACAATTTTTCAATATTGCAACTCGAAGCTTGAATTTTTTCTTCAGTTCTTTCAGCATGAGAAATGCCAAACATGTTCTTCCCTTTGGTTTTCTAAATCCATTTAGAAACTACATTTCATTTATAGTAATTGGCTTTGTCTGCTCAAGTTGCTCTTTGAAATCTTCTGTTCAACTCTTTTATCTTGTCATTTCTTCCACTTGCTTTAGCTACTTTCCATTCAAGGGCAGGTTTCAGAGTCTCTTCTTACATCCATTTTTTTTTTCTTCCTTCCCTATCTTTTTAATGAACTTTTGCTTTCTTCATTTGTGGTGTTCTTGATGCCATCCCATAATTCCTCTGGTTTTCGGTCATTGGTGTTCAGTGCATCAAATCTATTCTTTGGGAGCTTTGGTGGGGTCATATCTATGGTATTTGACTGCTAACCAGAAGCCTGGTGGTTCAAACCCACCAGCCACTCCACAGAAGGAAGACTGGCTAATTTACTTCCATAGAGTTACTGCCTTGGAAGCCCAAGGAGGGAGTCACTGGTCTCTAAATTCAGAAGGGATATAATCAAAGTCATATTTTGGCTATTGTGGCCTTGTTTTAATTGTCTTCAACTTCAACTTGAACATGCATATGAGCAGTTGATGGTCTGTTCCACAATTATCTCTTGGCTTTTTTTGGTTGATGATATTGAGCTTCTCCATTATCTCTTGCCACAGATGTAGTCAATCTGAATCCTGTGTATTCTATCTGGTGAAGTCCACATGTATAGCTACTATTTGTGTTGTTGAAAAAGGTATTTGCAATGAATAAGTCATTGGTCTTGCAAAATTCTATCATGTGATCTCCAGTGTTATTTCTATCACCAAGGCTATATTTTCCAACTGCTAGTGATTCTTCTTCATTTCCAATTTTGGCATTCCAATCACCAGTGATAATCAACACATCTTGATTGCATGTTCAGTCAATTTCAGATGGCAGAAGTTGGTATAAATCTTCAACTTCCTCATCCTTGGCTTTGGTGGTTGGTTCATAAATTTGAATAATAGTAGTAGTAACCAGTCTTCTTTGAAGGTATATGGATATTTTCCTATCACTTATGGCATTGTACTTCAGTATAGATCTTGAAACATTCTTTATGATGATGAATGCCACACCATTCTTCTTCAATTTGTCACTTCTGGCATAGTATATCATATGGTGTTTGATTAAAAATGGCCAAAAGCCATTTCATCTCACTAATGCCAAGGATATTGATCTTTATGAATTCCATTTCTTTTTTGACAACTTCCAATTTTCCTAGATTCATACTTCATACATTCCATGTTCCAAATATTAATGGATGTTTGCAGCTGCTTCTTCTCATTTTGATTTGTGCCACATCAGGAAACGGAGGTCTGGAAAGCTTTATTCTATCCACACCATTAAGGTTGGCTCTACTCTGAGGAGGCAGCTCTTCTCCAATCATATCTTGAGAGCTCTCTGACCTGAGGGGCTCATCTTGAAGCACTATTTTGGGCAATGTTCTAATGCTATTCATAATGTTTACCAGTAATATATCAGACAGTATTTCACTGCTATTCATAAAGTTTCCACTAGCCAATTCTTTGAGAATTGGATGGCCTCTTCCTTCTTCTGAATTTGTCTTAGTCTAGAAGCTCTGCTGAAATCTGTCCACCATGGGCAACCCTGTTGGCATTTGAAACACCGGTGGCATACCTCCAGCCTCACAGCAACACACAAGCCACAACAAACTTACAGACAAGTTTGTCAACCTTACATGTTCCAAACCACTCTGCTCACTTCCTGGTCTCCTTTAGCTGTTCCCAACCACCACCACCTCACTTCCTGGTCTCCCTTTATCTAATGAAATAAATTATATCCATCCGAAGAAAATTATTTTTATTTTTTTTTCTCATAAGGTATTATCCAGAGAAATATTGTTATATAATTTCTACATATCTTTTCTCTGGGGGCAGTTTTCTTTGGCAGTATTGCATTTTTGGGAGCAAGAAACCATTCCAATTTTCTAGTGATGCTTTTATTTTAAGTCTCATTTTGTATAAATTCTACTCTGTTTAGTACATAAAGCAAAGTAAATAGAATGAATTTAAAGCTTATATTGCATAATCTGTTGGTTTAATTATCACATGCTTAAGATACACATATTGGGCCAAATTATATGGATAAAAATAAAAAAATATGCATGTATAATAGTTGTGTTTCTTTGGAATTATTAATTATTATTGTCACCATATAGTAATCTTTAGACTTACAGTTTTAAAAACAAATTCAATTGAATTCAATTGCACTTGCTCTAACTTTTACAGACATCTTTTCTCTGGGGCAGTTTCTTTGTTCCTCAAAAAGCAAGCATGTAAATCTCAGGTTAGGAAAAACCTAAAACTTGTTATCTATATTTTACCTCCAATGTTTCTTTGGAGTATGTGTGTGTGTGTGTATTCTTAAAACATATAAATATATTCGATGTTAAACATGATATACAATTGTCATGGTTAACCTATCCCTGGGGAGGGGGGTATGAAATAAGCTCACTAGCCACTCTGTGGAATGAAGACTGGGAAATCTACCTCTTGTAAAGACTGACCACCTCAGAAATGCAATGCAGGTTGCTATGAGTTGAAATTGACTCGCTGGCAGTGTGTTTGGTTTGGTTTTATATAAAATCCATGTTTATTAAGATATCACACATCTGAATTTCAGTATAAAAATATTCTTAAATTGGGTTAAAGAATTATGTCTTCCCTAACTCTTCTTAAAATATTATTGCTTTATTCTGTTACTACACTTTCTTAGCATAGTAACATTAATCAGTAATGAAAATTAGCAGGGGACAACTCATTTGTTGGCTAGTTTTATTTCACAGGTACTTGATAGACGGGTGGTGAATACATTTTTAAAAGAATATTAGAAATTTAAAACCTAATTCCAAGATCATGGTGAAAGAACAGATGTTTTTACATTAATAAGAAAAAGAGATTGTAAAGAATTATCCTAGAGTGAAAATGCACACTCTGTAAAAGTAAAATAAAAGAGATTTATTGAAAGTCCAGAAAACAATTGGATCAGGCAATATCCAAAATCACTAAGTGAACATGTCTGATCCAAAGAGTGAAAAATAGATAAGCATTCCTATATAGTTAAAGCAGGAAATAAAGCTACACTATTATGATTGGCTAAAAGGGAATTAGGGGAGGTGGAGGTGGGTTATCTTAAAGCAGAGGCTTAATAGGAATTATTGTTGTTTGCCGTCTAGTCGGCCCCGACTCATAGCGACCCCTCCTTGGATTTCCAAGGCAGTATCACTACGGAAGTAGATTGCCCCATCTTCCTTCTAAGGAGCGGCTGGTGGGTTTGAACTGCCAGCCTTCTGGTGAGCAGTCAAGTGCCTTAGGCACTATGCTACCAGAGCTCCTTAGTAGGAATTGCTGGATAACACATACGTGGGATTACATGATTGGTTAATGGTACATACGTGCTTTTCACTTGATTACAGGATGGTCTCAGACAATA
>NW_006922398.1:680304-681870 GCF_000298275.1 Orycteropus afer afer | reverse complement strand
CTTTCCCTTTGTGCAAGTTTGTAAGGTGCCAGATGCCATCTTTTTTTTTTTTTTTTTTTAATGATGAGACCCCATCTTCTGTCTTCACCATGTCTAGATTTAGCACTCAGTCTTCCATGATCTTTTGGGAAAGGCTCATATGGAGTAAGGCCACATTAGAAGTTGCCATGTAAGTAGGAAAACTTTAGAGTGAGAATCCACGTTTATCAATTGAATAGGTTTTATCAGTATATATCAATCACTTCATTGGTAACAGGTTGGTTTTCTGAGTCAAAGATTGGGAATATCTTTCATATAGCAATTAAGTATTCCAATTATAATGACAATAACCATAAGCATCATTGGACCATATAATGTATTGATTTGATCAATGATCCAATCACTGAAGGTAGCCAGCTAGAAAAGGGAATTTTGAAATGAGTGTATTGAATCCATGTGGTCTTTTGGTAGACTTGTCTGATATCTTGTTTTACTTCTGCTGAAATATGTATCCAAGTATAACAGGAGGTATTGGAAATAGCACAGAATCCTGCTTGTTGAACAAGAAAAAAATCAAGGGCAATATATTATCCAGTACTACTTTTTAACTAGAGAACTTAGAGACTTCTGTTGGGCTTTTATACTATCAGCAAGCTTATCAATTATTTAGAGCATACC
The DNA here is from genome assembly GCF_000298275.1 of Orycteropus afer afer. Taxonomy (NCBI): domain Eukaryota; kingdom Metazoa; phylum Chordata; class Mammalia; order Tubulidentata; family Orycteropodidae; genus Orycteropus; species Orycteropus afer. The sequence continues at coordinate 681,213 of NW_006922398.1, read as the reverse complement.
AACCCCCAAAAAATCAACTGCTGTTGCGCTGATTCCCATTCATAGTGACCCCATAGGACAGAATAGAACTGCCCTATAGGGTTTCCAAAGCTGTAAATCTTTATGGAAATAGACTGCCACATCTTTCTCCCGTGAAGTGGTTAATGGGTTAGAACCATCAACCTTTCAGATAACAGTTGACTACCTAACCATTTTGCCACCAGGGCTCCCATTTAGTAGCAGATAAATTGCAGATAGGTTTTTCAACTTCAGGAGCACCAATAAGAGGTAGGAGGCATGCTCCTAAATTTCCTGAAAAAGCTGCTCTCTAAAAATCTGGGAATAACATTATATGATATTTGGTGCTTGTTTTCACAACTTGAAGGGTTGCAGGTTACTTCAGAAAAATTCTTAACTCTAATTTGAATTAGATTGAAACATGGGACCTGGGGTTTACCTAATAACCTGAGAGGATGCCATAGTTACACATGTATGGTTTGCGTAAAGGTGATATTAAAGTTGATGGAAGCAGGGTGGACCAGGTTATATTTCAGTATTGGAAAACCTAGTGGACCTGAATTTACGAGGCCAGATTTGATAACAAATTCAGCAGTCAGACAAATTACTGGCATAGACCACTGCTTGAGTGAGTTTAACAAAAGCATTTTCATGCCATGCTGTATGATTAGTTATAATTATTATTAAAAGAAAACTTTAGGGAAACTTCATAAGGAAGGAAAACTGCCCCAACACAATGTATTAGGGCAAAAAATAAACAAAAAAAAATACCAACAATAAAATAAATTCCATCAGTAATTGGCATACAGGATGGGACAAGAACAGTTGAAAGAAACAGGAGAGAAACAGTTGCAATATTAATGACAAATAGATGTGTCAGAACCTCTGGGAAACACATAAAGATCTTACAAA
>NW_006922398.1:678972-680204 GCF_000298275.1 Orycteropus afer afer | reverse complement strand
AGGGCAGCACACCCAGGTTCCGTCCAAGCACACAGAGTGGGATGGAGTTCCTGCAGGCCCAGAAGGTGGGTGGGAATGGGGGATGGCCAAACCTCCGTTCAGCGAGTGGGTGTGGGGTATAAAAAGAATGATATACAGTCAATTCCAATGATGTTCCAAGACATCTTTTAGCTTCTATACTTTTTATAAACATAGTCCCCTGGAAATAATATCATGCTGATGTTGGGATTTTGGTGTTCAGTCACCAAAGGCTCCTTTAAGCTATGAAAACATTCCTTAGAGTAATCGATTAAAAATTGACAATATTTAGCAATGTTAACATCAATATAATAAGAGAGGGCCATTTGGTTTTGAAGAACTACTTCTCTCTTCATAGGTATTGTAGTATTTGGTTCCTGGAATCCTTGAAGGAATCATTTTAAATCATTCTGCATGCATGTAGTTAAAATTTTGATGTGTGTTATAATGTTTTCTAATCCTATTTGAGGTACAAAAATAGAAGTTAAAAGATTACATCATTGAAATGCAGATTTTCATTAATGAGGTAAAGAAGGAAAGCATAGTTTTTTATATATAAACAATAGAATACTGAACAACAACATTTTAATATGAAACTTACAGGAAATCTTTTAGTTTACTCATTCTAATATAGTTAATTTTGTTCTTTCCAATTCTGGGTCAACAGTCCCAAAACCACATTAGACTCTTCATAAGAGTCCTAGCAATCTTGATTTAGTATGGTGGTATCCACGTTGGAAACATTATCGTTCTTTTGGCAAATCTGATACAATTCACTTTGTTAGAAATACTTTGGTCAAGTGTTTTCAATGTATCAACAAAGTAAAATTTACCTGTGGGTAAACTTAAACTAGTTATGATTATCTTAGAATAATAATACTACTTTTAAAAATTAGAATGACATTAATCATTACGCTTAGAGATATTTTTATCTAAAGTTTTTACTTGACTTTATTTGACTTTGCATTACTTAATAAGAATTAACTATCAAAGTAATGTTGTTGTTGTTGTTATGTGCCGTTGAGTCAGACCCGACACATAGCGACCCCTCCTTGGGTTTCCGAGGCAGTATCACTACTGAAGTAGATTGCCCCATCTTCCTTCCGGGGAGTGGCTGGTGGGTTTGAATCAAAGTAATATAAAGCGAAATAAAGTCAAATAAAAAATTAGATAAAAGTGCCTTTCAGAAACAGCTCACCTGTCCTGTCCCCTAC
>NW_006922398.1:677672-678872 GCF_000298275.1 Orycteropus afer afer | reverse complement strand
TGCTACATGTTGTCTAATGTCCTGACTGCTGCTTCCATTGGCCTCAATTGTAGAACCAAGCAACGTGAATTCTTTGACAACATCAATCTTTTCTCCATTTATCGTGATGCTGCTTATTGGTCCAGTTGTGATGATTTTTGTCTTCTTTATATTGAGATATAATCCATACTGCAGACTGTGTTCCTCAATCTTCATCAATAAGTGCCTCAAGTCTTCCTCACTTTCAGCAAACAAAGTTGTATAGTCTGCATATATCAGGTTGTTAATGATTCTTCCTTCAATCCTGATGCCACATTTTTCTTCATATAGTCCAGCTTCTCGGATTATAGATTGAATAAGTGTGGGAAAAGGATACAACCCTGACACACTCCCTTTCTGATTTTAAACCACGCAGTGCCCCCTTGTTCTGTTTTAACGACAGCCTCCTGGTCAAGGTACAGGTTCCTCATGAGTACAATCCAGCGTTCAGGAATTCCCATTCTTCTCAATGTTATCCATAATTTGTCATGATTCACACAATCAAATGCCTTTTCGTAGTCAATAAGGCATAAATAAACATCTTTCTAGTAATCTTTGTCTTGAGCCAAGATCCATCTGACAACAACTATGATATCCCTTGTTCCACGTCCTCTTATGAATCCAGCTTGCACCTCTGGAAGTTTCCTGTCAATATACTGCTGTAACCATTTTTTAATTGTTTTCAGTAACAGCATAGTTGTGTGCAATATTAATGATATTGTTCAATAATTTCCACATCCTGTGGGATCACCTTTCTTTGGAATGGGTACAGATATGGATCTCTTCCAGTTAATTGACCAGGTAGCTGTCTTCCAAATCTCTTGGTATAACCAAGTGAGTGCCTCCAGTGCGGCATCCATTTGTTGAAATATCTCAATGGGTATTCTGTCAATTCCCAGAGCCTTGTTCTTCGTCAATTCCTTCATTGCAGCTTCGACTTCCTGCCTCCTTCAGTACCATTGGTTCTACATCATATGCCACCTCATGAAAGGGTTGAAGATGGACCAGTTCTTTTTTTGGTACAGTGACTCTGTGTATTCCTTCCATCTTCTTTTGATGTTCCCTGCATCATTCAATGTTTTGCCCTTAATATCTTTCAATACTGCAACTCAAGACTTAGATGTTTTTCTTCAATTCTTTCAGCTTGAGAAATGCTGAGCATGTTCTTCCCTTTTGGTTTTC
>NW_006922398.1:673109-674126 GCF_000298275.1 Orycteropus afer afer | reverse complement strand
AAAAACAAATGACTCGTCACTCTGAAAAGAAATGTATGAATACAAATAAAATCAGGCTATAATTATTATGCTGAACATTATGAAGTAGGAATCTTGTCACTTAAGCACATAGATTTTTTAATAGAAAAATAAACATGAGGATAAAGTTTACCTGAAAAATCAATATTCAAAGATCAAGGTCCTTTGGGACAGATGGATAACAGCATGAAAGAACTTTAAGATAATATGCATTTTTATAGTTTGTCCACTACTGCTGATGTTAAAATTGTAGGAAATTTCCATCTTTCCCAGTAATACCTGAGTCAGCATCCCATTGAAATATCTTTTTAAAAAATACCTTAGGCAGTACTCTTTAATCCGTATTCCTACATTAAGTAATCACATGAAAGGGTGCTGATAAGAAGAACCTTTAACCATGAGGCTGACTAAACAAAATTCATAACTTCTATATTAGTCTCAAGAGAAAATACACAGTCCTATGAAGAGACATACAATGCTGGTGACTCAGTAAATCCTTTGCCTTTCAGATTTGTCCTCAATTTCCTAAATAAGATTTTCAAGTTAGCTAAAATTATTAATAAAAGTATTCTGGGATATATAGTATATGCTGAAGCACATACATAATTGTATAACATTTAATAAGTTTAGGAAGCCATTTATTTTGGTTTTATTCACTCCAGCTATTTACTCTGTAATGGAATGCATCTCTCACCATCCAAGACAGCTTTAATTGACTCTTGCAAGTTGGGGAGAATGCTTGTGCATAACTCCCTTCACTCTGAGGCTCAAGCCACACATAGAAATAACCAAAATGAGTATGTCCTCTAGAATGACACACACCAGGATCAAATCTGTCTCATTTATCTCATTAGGGTTATGCTCTAGTCAACTGACAAGTCACCCCAATACACATCTTAAAACCAAATGAAACCAAACACACTGCCATCAAGTTAGATTCGACTCATAGTGACCCCTCCTTGGGTTTCCAAGGTGGTATCACTATGGAAGTAGATTGCC
>NW_006922398.1:670894-671434 GCF_000298275.1 Orycteropus afer afer | reverse complement strand
ATGATGCAAATCTCCTCCACTTTTTTTCTCTTCATCCTAGCCTTTGACCTAGGAATGTGATTGCTTGGTCCACTATCTAGTCTCCCCACCCCTTAATGGCTTCAACTCTTCACATCTCTTTCTACTGATTATTTTAACCTTCCTTAAGGTAAAAATATATGTTTAATATATTATTCTTTTATTTGATAATTTTTATGTCTTTAATTGTACTAGTATTTTTTCTAGCAATTGTTAGCATTCTGTTTAAACGTTCCATTGATATTGAGTAGGGTATTCCCAATACTATTTTTTCTTACATAAGTTAATATATGGTTAATTAACTTACGTGGTTAATTTTTCTGCATGTGAATGTTTTTTAGCAGCACATATGCAATAAATAATATTTATAAAGTGCTATTGGAAGATTTACAAATTAAATATATAACTGTAAAAAAGAAATATGCAAGAGTATGCAGTGTGACGAATAAGAAATGAAATGGGTGACATCACAACAGAACCAGCTGAAATAAAAAGGATAATATCAGGATACTATGAAGAACT
>NW_006922398.1:665412-667088 GCF_000298275.1 Orycteropus afer afer | reverse complement strand
TTCAACAAGAAAATGTGTAAGTGAAAGATTTTGTAGTTATTCACATTTTTCTTAAATACGAAGATTACAGAGAAAATGTTAAAAGTAGATGAACTTAAGAAATCTTCTACTAATGAGACGCTGGGGAAACTAGCATGACCTCGATCCAACAAAGAGATTTTGAGGAACAACAGCATAAGGATTGATATGATCATTTTAATATATGTGAAATAGATTTAACATTAAAATGAAAATGGGGTTCATGATAGATTACCAATGTACAAATTCCATAAGTTATGATGAAGTGGAATTTTTTAATGAAGAAGAAAGAAAGAAGAAGTTAGGATGTGCTCACAGATTCTTGTATAGCCAATAGGGGTAAAAACTGACAAACCAGGTTTCTCTTGCTGTTAGGTGCTGTTGAATTGGTTCTGACTTGTACTCACCCAATTTGCAACAGAATAAAACACTGCTTAGTCCTGCACCATCCTCACAATCACTGCTATGTTTCAGCTAATTGTTGCAGCCGCTGTGTCAATCCGTCTCCTTGAGGGCCTCCCTCAATTTCACTGACCCTTTACTAAGCATGATATCCTCTGATAACATGGTCCCTCTGGTAACATGTCCAAAAGAAATGAGATGAAGTCTCACCATGCACACTTTTAACTAACATCCTGGATGTCTTTCTTCCAAGGCAGAAGTGTCCGTTTTTCTGGCAGCCATCGTATATTTAACATTCCTTTTTCTTATCATGTGCTGTCAAGTCGTCTCCGATTCATAGAAACCCTTCCTTGGGTTTCCGAGGCAGTATCTCTATGGAAGTAGATTGCCCAATCTTTCTTCCAAGGAGTGGCTGGTGAGTTTGAATGGGCAACCTTCTGATTAGCAGTCAAGTACCTTAGGCACTGCACCACCAGAGCTTCCTTAATATTCTTAGCCAACACCATAATTGAAATGCATCAATTCTTCTTTGGTCTATCTGCCATTTGCACTGCCCAGCTTTCACATGCATATGAGGCAATTGAAAATATGATGCCTTCCATTAGGTGCGCTTTTGTTCTCAGAGTGATATCTTTTGTTTTTTACACATTAAAGTCTTTTGCAACAGATTTGCTCAACATAATACCTCATTTGATTTCTTAAATGCTGCTTCCATGAGTCTGGATTGTGGATGCAAGCAAAATGGAATTCTTGACACCTTCTATCTTTTTTGCATTTATCCATGATTGATATTTCCCAGTTGTGAGCATTACTGTTTTTTGTTTGATGAGGTATAATTCATACTGAAGGTTGTAGTCTTTGGTTTTCATCAGCAAGTGCTTCAAATTCTTTTCATTTTCAGCAAGCAAGGTTTTGTATCTGCATTTCATAGGTTGTTCAAGAGTCTTCCTCAAATTCTGAAGCTCAGTTTTTCTTCATATAGTCCAGGTTCTAGAATTATTGCTCAGCCTACAGATTGAATAAGTATGGTAACTGGATACAATTTCAACACACACTTTTCCTGATCTTAAACCATTCAGTATGCCCTTGTTCTGTTTGAATGACTGCCTTTTGGTCTATGTGCAGGTTCCTCCTGAGCACATTTAAGTGTTCTAGAATTGCCATTCTTCACAATGCTATTCATAATTTGTTATGATCCACACAGTAAAATGCCTTTGTGTGGTGCTGTAGGGCCTAAGGCATTTGACTGGTAGCTA
>NW_006922398.1:626407-665237 GCF_000298275.1 Orycteropus afer afer | reverse complement strand
ATTCCATATCCTCTTCTGAATCTGGCTTGAATTTCTGGAAGTTCCCTGTCAATGTACTGCTATAACCATTTTTTAATTATCTTAAGAAAAATTTTACTTATGTATGACATTAATGATATTGTTCAATAACTTCTGCATTTTGTTGGATCACATTTCTTTGGAATGGCCACAAATATGGAGCACTTCCAGTTGAATGGCCAGGTAGCTGGCTTCCAAATTTCTTGGCATATAGAAGTGAGAACTTCCAGTGTTGCATCTATTTGTGGAAATATCTCCATTGGTTTTCTGTCAATTCATGGAGCCTTGTTTTTCCACCAATGCCTTCAGTGTTCAGTTTGTCATATTATGGTAGCTTATGTGTTGCTGTGATGCTGGAAACAATGCCGCCAGTATTTCAGATACCAGCATGATTACCCATGATGGGCAGGTTTCAGTGGAGCTTCCAGACTAAGATAGAATAGAAGGAAGGGCTTTGGGATATCTTTCTAAAATATTAGCCACTGAAAACCTTGTGAATAGTAGCAGGACATTATCGGACATAGTTCCACAAGATGAGTACCTCAGGATTGAAGGCACTCAAAATACGACTGGGGAAGTGTTGTCACCTCAAAGTAGAGTCAACTTTAATGACATGAATGGAGTAAAGCTATAAAGACCTTAATTTCCTGTGTGGCATTACTAAAAATGAGAAGAAACAGCTGCAAACATGCCTTAATAATCAGAATGTGGAATATATATAGTATGGGTCTAGGAAGATAGTAAGTTGTCAAAAATGAAATAGAATGTATAAAGATCCATATTGTAGACATTGGTGAGTTGAAATGAGCTGGTATTGGCCATTTTGAATCAGAAAAACATATACTGTATTATGCTGGAAATGATGAATTAAAGAAGAATGATGTGGTACTCATCATCAAAATGCGTATTTCAAGATCTATCCTGAAGTATAATGCTGTCAGTGATAGGATAATATCATACACTTACAAGGAAGACTGATTAATGCAACCCTACTATTCAAATGTTTGCACCAACCACAAAGCCAAGGATGAAGAAACTGAAGATTTTTACAAATTGTCACTGTCTGCAATCAAATATGCAATCAACATGAATTGATAATTACTGGTGAATGTGATACAAAAAGTTAGAAACAAAGAAAAAGGATCAGTAGCTGGAAAACATGGCTTTTGTGATGAAAATAATGTTACGATTCATAACATTGAAGGATTTTGTGAGGCAAAATATTGAACAGCACAGGAAGCATTAAAAGAAGTTGGAAGGAATACAGAGTCACTGTACAAAAAGAACTGGTTGACGTTCAATCATTTCAGGAGGCAGCTTATCTTCAAGAATCAACGGTTCTGAAAGAAGATTTCAAGCTGCACTGAAGGCACTGGCAAAAAGCAAATCAGGTAATAAAAGTTCAAATATGAATCCAGGCACAAAGAGCACTTTAAAAAGTAGAAACACAGAGGTAACTATTAAAATCAGAATGTGACTCTTCCAAGCTGAATGTTTTAATCAAAGAAAAATAGGAATAGATCAGAGTAAAAGGAAAAAAAAAAAAAACCATAACATAAAGCATACTTTTAAAATTATGAGAGAATTTAGACTATACATATCTGGCTGATCTGTAAATGTGAATGGACTTAGATTTCTTACTAATTAAAAAAAAAAAAAATTCAATTTGCACACAAAGTATGGCCTAACTATAAAACCAAAAAACCAAACTCACTGCTGTCGAGTCTTTTCTGACTCATAGCGACCCTTCCTTAGGTTTCCAAGGCAGTACCTCTATGGAAGTAGATTGCCCAGTCTTCGGCTGGTGGGTTTGAACCACCAGCCTTCTGGCTAGCAGTCGAATGCCTTAGGCACTACTCCAATAGGCTGACCAAAAACAAAATAATTTACACAATCAAAATTTTAAGGGGTGAACAAATTTATACCAGGCAAATAGAATAAGAAAACAATATAGCAATTCTAACATTAAACAAAGTATAATTAAATGTAAAAAGCATTAAAAGTGAGATGGGGCACTTTTAATGGTAAAGGACCAATTGACAGCAAAGATACTAATAAAACACAGTAAAGTGGATAGAGAACAAAAGAAATAACTATTGTCTTTGGACTATTTACACTAAAGTTAAAGAAGAAAAGAGATGTATAAAATTATTAGTATAATCTAGATATTTAATTTTTCTTCATGCATAGACGGTTAGTAATTTTGACCCTATACATATCTGAGAACTGAGTTAATTGATAAATATATTGTTGATAATGAAAGTTAAGTTTCTTTTAGAGAAATAAGTTATAAGTAAGAAATAGGGAAAGCTAAAATAAACCCTGAGATGGGTTGGTGTGGGTATTAGTACAAAGTCATTGTTATTTCCAGGTCTTTTCTCTGAAAGGCCTTGGTATCAATGATACTCCAGGAACAATTAAAACCAGAAAAAACCAAACTCACTGCCATCGAGTCGGATTTGATTCATAGCGACCCCTCCTTGGGTTTCTGAGGTGGTATCACTATGGCAGTAGGTTGCCCAAATGGCTGGTGGGTTTGAACTGCCAGCCTTCTAGTTAGCAGTCAAATGCCTTAGGCACTTCACCACCAGAGCTCCTAGCACATAAGTATCTGAGTTTTGTTTCTAAATTTATTCTCTAATTAAAGGATTCAAGGCTCCTTAACAAATAGTTGATTCCAAGGGTGAGGCAAGGGTGGGAAAAGATGAACTTGGTGCTTCTTGTATTACAAGAAAGTAAGGAGTGCTCAGAATAAAAATGGGGCATTTCAAACATACAAAATATTATTTTTTGAGATTCATATATGTTGGTACATTTAGCCACATTTCAGTTCAGTCTTATTGCTCTTTCTTTCTTATGGTATGAATATAACAAAACGGTTTTTTTTATACATTCTTTTGATAGTCAATAGGGTAATTTCCAGTTTGCATCAATTAAGAATCACATTGCTATGAACATTTTTTTCTTTTCGTCTTTTATTGAACATGTTTACACACTTCTTCTGGGTATAGATTTAGAAGTCAGACAACGGGTTCACAGGGAATGCATACGTTCAGCTTTGACAGATACCATCAAACACTTTTCTAAAGTGTTTATATCAATTTGTTTTCCCACCTACAACATATAAAAGTGTCAGTTACTCCATATACTCTCCAAACCATTGGATTTTCTGCCTTTTTATATTATACATTCTGACGAGTTGGTCTTTTAACTTTGAATGAAATGTATTATACGAATAAAATATTGTATACATTTTAAAACAGTTACCAATGATCACTATACATCTTCCAAAATAAATAATTTTAATAAAGAAGGAAAATACATTTCAAAATGTCTGCAAAGGTAAATATGATGATTATTAATTTATGAATATTTAAACTCTGAGTAACAAAAAAAGGGAGTGGATGCATTTTATTGGTACTTTTTTATAATTATATTTTATAACATAAGAAAATAAAAATGAGTAGCTTAAAAATAATGATGTGAAAATTTCAAAAGCTTTTAATATCTAGTACAGGTCACCATTCTGAAAATATAATATTGATGGTAATGATACTTGGAAAAATGAAATTGAGTTGCCTAAAAATAAAGCTGAAACTAATTTTAATAAGGTCAAATTTGTAATAGTTGACCTATACATTTCTTTGTCTCAGTTTCATCTTACTTTAGAGAGAAATTATATTTTTTTGCCATTTTCAAAAGCCCTTTTGCCATATTGGTTCATTCGTCTTCTCTGTAGGTTTCTCTAACCATCAGGGACCTTATCTTCATATGCTGCAATTCTTTAGATTATCAGATCAGATGCAAGAGAGAAAATAAGACTTTCTTTAAAAAAGATTGTAAAACACAGCCCTTCATTTTTTTATCTGGGTTTTGTTATGTGCCGTCGAGTCGACCCCGACTCACAGCGACCCCTCCTTGGGTTTCTGAGGCAGTATCACTACGGAAGTAGGATTGCCCAGCTTTTATCTGGGTAGCTGTTACAAATCATTCGAGAGATGAAGGGAAAACCTATCATCAGAAAATCATTGTCAGAATTTAACAGACGATATCATTATTTTTCTCTAAAGTCCAATTTAAAACTCGTGCAATATTTCTTTTTTACTTATCCTTTTTTTTCCTTATGATTCATAAGCATACATGCTTGAATTCTTATTGGAGATATTTTGGTGAATGTACTTTTTTTCCACTAAACCTAGATATAAACCAAAAACCGACTCACTGCCGTTGAGTCAGATTCGACTCATTGCAGCTCCTCCTTGGGTTTCTGAGGAGGTATCACTACAAAAGTCGATTGCCCAATCTTCCTTCCAAGGAGTGGCTGGTGGATTTGAACCACCAGCCCTTTGGTTAGCAGTCAAATGCCTTAGGTGCTATGCCACCAGAGCTCCCTAAACCTAGATGTAATATCTGGAAAAACTATCTTAGAGTGAAAGTATGTAGTAAGAGGAACCAACCATAGGCATGATGGTTCATACCACTAATTGGTAATTGACACACATAACTCTCTCTCTATACCTCATTATTTTCTGCATTTGAGTTTGTTTTAATTGCCTCAAACTCCTGGGGCACATTTGTGACCATGATGGAAAATTACAAAGGAGCAGGCTTCCTGGAATTAGTGCTCTGCTCCCCAAGTTCTTGTGGTTTCAAGGGAAAACAGAGGGGAAGACAGACTGGAGGAGATAACATGCCTTCAGGCTTTATAGGTTACCAATTAAAAAAAATATTTAAGTATGTTAAAACCAACACAAAACAAATCATCCATAAAATAGTCCTATTTTGAAACTTTTACAATTTACTCTTTTCATTAACTAGTCTTTTACTATTCAATTTAAATAGCCAATTAAAAACACTATTTGGAATGTTCTCCACCATTGCCTAAGACTAGGGTGGCAGTCATTGTCCATAATAATCATCTATTCGTCTGCGATTACAGGGTACAATTTGTAATCACGGAAGCTCCAGCAGCCTTCTTGTTACTCATCTGCATGACCCTGTAGTGAGCAATTGTCTCAAATCACAAGAATGATCAGAGATGGATTTTCTGAGAAGTTCTTTATAATTACTTGCTTGCCTAGGATCATGTCAAAGGATGGCAGCATCATTAGATTTCATTAATTGTGGACTATTCCTAACTTTTTCTCACAATAAAGACCAATATTCCCTTTCAGCTCAGTACCTCTAGGCAATGAAAATACATTGTTGATCTGATTTAAACTGGATATTTCAGGATGATTGAATGGGTAAAGCCAGCAATTTAGATTTTGAAGTTCTGCTATTAGATGCATACGTATTTGAGGTTATTTTGTTTATTGATCATTTGGCCCCTATATCATTATTATAAAGGAGTCCTGGTGGCACAGTGGTTAAGAGCTTTGACTGCTATTCAAGAGGCTGGCAATTCAAACCCTGCCACTCTGAGGGAAAGATGAGACAGTCTGCTTCTGTAATGATCTACAGCCTTGGAAACACTATGGACAATTCTACTCTGTCCTTTAGGTTCATTATGAGTTGGAATTGACTCAATGGCAGGGGGTCTGGGTTTTTTTATTATTATTAAATGTTCCACTTTAGTCATATTTCTTATTCTGAGGTCTACTTTTTATTATTGGTATAACCACTTGAATTTTATTTGATTAACTTTTGCATCATGCAACTGTTTGCATCATTTAATTTTTACCCTAGCTATATGTTTATATTTAATGGGTATTTCCTATAGACAATATGTAGTTGGGTTGTGCTTTTTATACAATCTAACAATCTGTGATATTAATTGGAGTCTTCAGAGGATTTATATTTAATTTCATTATCATTATGCTATGCTGGTGGTTCAAACCCACCAGTCACTCCTGGGAAGGAAGATTGGAGAATCTACTTCCATAGTGATCCTATCTTGGAAATCCAAGGAGGGGCCGCTATGAGTCAGACCAGACTCCACAGCAGTGCGTGAGCTTAAAGAGCTCTGTTGGCAGAGTGGTTAAGACATTCCACTGCTAACGAAAAGGCTGGTGCTCTGTGAATGAAAGAGGAAAAAGTTTACTTCCAAAAAGATTTATGGCCTTGGAAACACTATGGGGCAGTTTTTCTCTGTCAAATAGGGTCACTACGTGTCAGAAACAACTTGATGGCGGCAGCAGGTTTGGTTGGGGTTTATGATTGGCTTTATGTTTAGCATTTTGCTTGGTGTTTTCTATTTATCTCATATTTTTTTTCCTCTTTCTCTGCAATCTTTTTCATTACTTACTTACTTTATTATTCATTTTTATCTCCATTCTTGGGTTTTATGGTATGCCATTTTATTTTATTTTATGGTTTTTCTATGGTTAATAATATATGTATTTAACTTTTCACAGTCTACCACCAAATATTATTTTATCACTTCACATACAGAATAAGAATTTACTATGTATTTACTTTTGCAATATCTCATCTATACTGTTTTTTGTGCTGTATATCTACATACATTTATTAAAACTATGTATATATTTTACAGAGATTAAAAATAGTTTTAAAAATCCTTTTATATTTACCCAAACTTTTACCATTTGCTGTACTGTATTATTTTTTGTAGATTGTAGCGGCCATCTTTTATTCTATTCCTTGTGCTGGAGGAACTTCTTTTCACAGTAAACAGATCTGCTAACAATTACTTGTTTACTTGAAGTCTTTATTTTGTCTTCATTGTAGATTTTCATTGGGTATAGAATTCTGGGTTGAAAGTTTAATTTTCTTTCTTTCAGAACTTTAAGATGCTGCATCATTGTCTTATGACCTACATGTGATTGTTGTTAGGTGCTGGTGAGTTGACACTTACTCATAGAGATGCTATGTACAACAGAATGAAACTCTGTCTGGGCTTGCACCATTCTCATGATATCTGCTGTGCTTGAGCCCATCATTGCAGCCGCTGTGTCAGTGCATCTCATTGGGGGTTGCCCCTGTTTTCACTTCACCAAACAGGATATCTTTCTCTGGGGAAGGGTCTCTTCTGAGAACATGACCGACGTAGGTGAGACAAAGTCTGGCCATTACTGTTTCTAAGAAGCATTCCAGCTGCAGCCCTTCCAGAACAGCTTTGTTCATTTTTCTGGCAGTCCATGGTATTTTCAGTATTCTTTACCAACACCGCAATTCAAAAGCATCCATTCTCCTTCAGTTTTCCTTATTCACTGTCTAGATTTCACATGCATAAGAGGTGATTAAAAATACCATGGCTAGGGTTAAGGGCATCTTAGACTTCAAAGTGACATCTTTGTTCTTTAATACTTGAAAGAGGTCTTTTGCAGCAGATTGGCCCAGTGCAATACAACATCTGATTTTTTGACTTCTGTTTCCATAGGTATGGATTGTGGATACAAATAAAATGAAATCTTCGAAAATTTCAATCTTTTCTTCATTTATAATGATGTTTCTTATTGGTCCAGTTGTGAGGATTTTTGTTCTCTTCTATGTTGAGATATTGCTGTGAGGCTGGAAGCTATGTCCCCGGTATTTCCCCGGTATTTCACCTGTGGTGGATGGGTTTCAGTGGAGCTTCCAGGCTAAGACAGACTGAGAAGAAGGTCAGGGCCATCCACTTCTGAAAATATTAGTCACTGAAAACCTTATGAATGACTTCCATAGGTTGGCAAAAAGTCTACTATAATCCTTAGTTTTATTCTTGTATATGCAAAATTTCTCTATTCTCCGGCTGCTTTCAAGACTTTGTCTTTACTTCCCCCCCACCAGCAGTTTGATCATGATATGCCTAGATATATTCTCATTATTATTACTCATCCTGTTTTTGGTACATTATGAATTTTGGAAAATTCTTCATCTTTACTTTTTCTAGTATTTCATCTGCCGCATTGTTTCTCTTTACTTTTCTAGGTCTCCAGTCAGATGCATGACCAGAAGTTTAATATGATCCTATAGCTAATATATGATTTTAGACAGCTCCTCACTACAGGGTCATGCAGACCCATGATAAGGGCTGCTGGAACTACCATGATTACAAATTGCAAAATTTCTCCTTCCATCTCTAAGCCAAAAAGTATTCATCATCAACTCTAAAATCCTTTCCTTCTTTATGAGTCATGTTATCATGTTAATTCAATTTTTTTCTTGTACCATTCATGGTTTACAGAAATAAATATACAGAAATATGTCTTAATTTTGACAGCAATAGTATTCTTCTAAAAAAAAATACTTATTAAGAAAGAAAAACAAGAACCAAGACTGGCTACATAAGTTTCAGTGCAAAATTGAAAGTGAGGACCCTTGTTAAGAAATTATTAAGAATTTCAAGATAGTTACAGCAGAGACTTAAATCAAGCATGTGGACTCTTCCAAGCACTGCGCTCTATTAGACTGCACAAGTTGCATGTCCATGAAGTCAGCCCTGACAAGACTACTTAAATTAGTTTATCCCTTTGAAATATATTAGATAATCCAGCCCAGTGATTTTAATTTTCTATCATGGGAAAAGCCAGAATTCTATTAAGATACACATTACTGGTATTAAGACATCCATTAGCTCCCAGAGATTTTAGAGAATAATAAATGTTCCTGCATCTGCTATACCAATTTTCATTTCTAGGGTTTATAGATAGTTACTATAGAAGTAATTCTAGAAAGTTTTTTCATCACAATATTCAAAGTAATTTGTTTGATGGTGATTTGTTTCTCATATAAGTTTATTTAAAAATAATTGTCTACAAACAGAAAGGTCTAAAGTGAAAATCAAGGAAAGGTGTATAATATGGTATGTGTGAAGTAAAATATAATCCACTGGAAAAGAAAATTCCACACAATAAAAAGCATATGACAAGCATTATATTTTAAGGGTATATGTGAGCCATGTAGGAAAAATAACTTACTCCTCCCTTATTACAGCTAGGAAAAAAAGCAACAACATACATTTTACACATTAATGTATATCTTCTTAAGAACTCTTCTGAGAGCTGCCTTTTTCATGCTTAGTGATTATTTTTTATTAAATTGCTTTGTTCTGAGCCCAAATATCCACAAATGTTACAACTTCTTTTTTTATGTCATGATACTTTCCTCAGATAAAATTAAGTCAAATGTAAAAGTAGACAATGCAGTTTTATGGCTTTTCCAATTAGAGATTTGGCAAAAAGTGTTCAGGTACTGCTTAACAATAAAATAATAATTGATTACATAAAAAAAATTACCATATATCTTGCTCTCTCATGCTTCTGAACTTGCTTGTTCTTATCACCAGCCTGGTATACGTTCATCATTTCTATGTAACTAGCAACCAAGTCCTTGGTTATACTTTAGGAATCAGTTTAGGAATTTAGAACTTTCTAACATAAGCATAAACTTTATTTATATTACTTAGAAGTATAAAATGTGCTCTCGTAGCCCTTATATAGACTTAGAGATGGCTCACTAGACCTAGAATATCATGTTCCCTATGAGCAGTGCTCTGCTTTATTTATCTTTGTAAACCCAGATAGAATAAGTTACCAGTAATAACAGTTTGACCAAACTAAATTGAACTAAAATTACTGTGTTTATAATTTGATTCATCAAAGATTTCTTGACTGCCTGGTATTTTTAATAAAATGGAAAAAATACCAGTGACCAAGATTGAGATCATCACAGCCCTTACAGACTTAAAATATCTATCAGCAAAGCTTAAAAATGAAAAAAGAAATTACTACTGTGATCATAGCTATGAGGAAAATATAGTGTTATAGGTGTGTAACAGGACCAGGGGAATCCAAGATTACCAAGCAGAAAATGAGGTTACTAATCTTTTGTACTTAGTAGATACATTAATAATTATGAAAACTATCATGCAGATAATCAATCTTACCTACACATTCTCTTTGCTCTTTGATAATGATGCTAGCCCCACATTTTCACTTGAATTTCAGAGTTTATGATTGTCTTTTTATTCATATGAATTTTCAGACAAAGAGATACTAGACTACACATTTGAAAAACATGGTTTAGATACCTAGGGTTGCATATTCTGAGCCCAACTATATCTCTTCATTCTTGGCTCCCCTTTTGTGATATTTACAAACCTCTCCTTTTATTGACACCAAGACATCACAAACATGACATTCTCTACATTCGCAGATTAAAAAACGAGAGAAAATAGATTTCTATGAACTCTTTTAACAAAAAAACAAACCAAACTCACTGCTGTCAAGTCAGAGCCCACTCATAGTAACCCCTCCTTGGGTTTTTGAGGCAGTATCACTACGGAAGTAGATCGCCAAATCTTCCTTCAGAGGAGCAGCTGGTGGGTTTGAACCACCAGCCTTCTGGTTAGCAGTCAAATGCCTTAGGCACTAGGCTACCAGAGTTTCTATGAACTCTTTAAGAAAGATTTAAATAGGGTTGCCAGAAATCTATGACGTTTTAGTGTTATTAAGACATGCCTTCCCGTTGCAAAAGTTATCTATATTTATTTGTTCTTTGATAAATTAAAAAGAATAACAATACACAGATATGAAAATTTGAACATAAAATGTTAAACATAATATTTTAGTGTTAAGGGTCCTGTTTAAAGAGGTAAGTAAAATTATATTAATAGTACATCATATTACTTCAAATGGAAGCTTTTTGTGAGACTTTTTTCCAATACCAAGTACCAAATAGGATCACATAAAATTATAAGAAGAAATGGAACAGGAGATGAAAATACTGCTTTTAGTCCCTATTATTCATTGAGGTCTTTTATATTTCTCAAGCAGGATTTTCCTACCATGAATGACATTTATAACCTTAATCACAGATTTTTTAAATTAAACTTAATTTATTTATTTATTTATTTATTAAGGATCTGCTATTCAAGTAAGTTCAGAAAATTAACTTTTGTTTATAAGCCATTTGCTTGAGAGTGGAGATAAGAAAGTCTTCCATTTTCAAATAGAAAATATTTAAACACATCTTGGCAGTTTTCAGCACCCAAGTACAAATCTTTTAACTAGTCACAAATTACATAGAATTAAAGACATCATGCTTGATAAAGAAGAGGGTCAAAAAAGCAAGGAATACCCTCAATGAGATGTTATTGACACAATGGACCCAAAGATACCAAGAATTTGGAAGATAGAACAGGACTGGACATTTCCCTGTGTTGTACTTAAGATTACAATGAGGAGACTTCCAGTAAGATGGAAGAATAAGCAGACAAGCGACACAGACCCTCTTTCACAAAGAAAAGAAAAACCAATTGACAGAGATAGGAAGATAATCCTAGAGCCATGAGCTTTGAAAGGAACTATACAGAAGTGGATTAGGAGCCAACTAGTGGAAAAACCTGAACATAAACAGTGAATACAGAGATGGTTGGCAATGCAGACTATCAGCTACTCTGATGGGACCAACAGCCTGAATATTTTCAAGTGGTGTTGGGACCTGTGAATTGACCTAAAGAGCATCCTGGTCACCAAGGGCTGCAGGGACAACTGTGTTGGTGGTCTATGGCTAGGAAGGGAAACAGCAAGGAGAGACACAACCTAAGCTGTTGATGTTCCGCTGTCCGGAGGGAGCAGCCATTTTGATTGTTTACACATGGAAGCCATTTTGGATATTTAAAGTGACCAAGGACACAGCTGTTTTGAATGTTTACAAGTGGCAGCCATTTGGGATATTTAAGTAACCAGGGGTGCAGCCATTTTGAGTGTTTATAAGTGGTGGCCATTTTGGATATTTAAAGTGACTGAGGGTGCCATTTTGAATCTTTACAAGTGGCAACCATTTTGGATTTTAAAGTGACAGCATTCCAGTGACCTAAGAATAGGCTCTGTTTGCCAAGGTTGGCAGGGACATACAAGAGGCTGATGACAGGAAAGGAGACAGGTGGTGACTATATAAGTGCTGTCAACTAGTGAATAGAGGAGCACAGCACAGTACCCTTCTTACAGAGATAACATACAAACAAAGCAAAGAAAATGAAAATCGTGGGCAAGTCACTCCAACATACAATCACCAAGTAAATATAAACATAAAAATGTTACAATGCCTCAGAGACAACAGAGCATCACAGTCCACACAAAGAAGCAAGATAAAGCAGGAGAAACAGGGACCAGGACACAGACCCAAAACATGTCGCTCAGGAAGATGCAGCATTGGAACACCCTGATAAGGAATTGAAAAGAATTATATTTAGGTATCTTCAATGAATTGAGAGACAGATCAAGGAAAACACTGACAAAATTGAGGAACACACAGAGAAAACCCTACAACAATTTTAAAAGACAATACAGGAACAAAATAACAAAATAAATGAAAAATTAGAAATTATACAAAATCTACACACAGAAATCCAGAAGATTAATAGTAAATTTTCAAAAATAGATAAGACATTGAATGGGCCATTTGGAGCAGAATTGAATCCATGGAAGACAGAATTAATGAGATTGAAGGCAAATACTTGAGCATGTCTTTGAAAAGGGATAAATCAGAAAAAAGATTAAAAAAATGAAGAAAGCCTAAGATTTATGTGGGATGCCATCAAAAGGAATAACCTACGTATAATCAGAACTCCAGAACAGGAAGAGACAAATAAAACCACAGAGAAAATTGTCAAAGATTTGTGGGAAGAGAATTTTCCTGGTATGATGAAAGATGAGAATATATCCATTCAGGAAGTCCAATGAGCCCCAAACAGGATAGACCCCAAAAGAACATCAGCAAGATATCATCATCAAACTCACCAAAACCAAAGACAAAGAAGGAATTCTGAAAGCAGCATGGGAAAAACAAAAAGTTACCTACAAGGGACAACCAATAAGACTAAGCTTGGATTTCTTGGCAGAAACCATTCAGGCAAGAAGACAATGGGATGGTATATATAAAACCCTGAAAGAGAAAAATTTCCAACCAAGAATTTTGTACCCAGCAAAATTGTTCCTCAAATATGATGGTGAAATTAGGACATTTACAGATATGCAGAAATTAAGGGAATTTGTTAAAACCAGACCAAGCTTACAAGAGATGCTAAAGGGAGTGCTTTGGACAGAGAAGCAAAAAGCAGCACACAACAACTGACCATTAACACACATGATGATATAACCCAGAAACCAACTGAGCTATGGAAATATTCAAAGTAAATAAGCCTACAAGATTGTAAACAGGGAACCAGAGACATCAATTGACAAATGAGCACAAATACAAACCAAAAAGAGGGAAAAAACTGTGTTGTTACAGAACTACTAGATGGTAGGGAAGTCAAGACAGCTACAAGATAGAATGGATTGTTCTAAACTTGGGAAGAAAACTATAAATCACAAGAGGACTTCAAAGAAAAATGATAAACCTCACATCAAAATAAAAGGACCAGTACAGATATTAGCAAATACTAAAACAATAGCAATGAAGGAAGTGTTAGCACAATTCATAAGCAAAACAAGCTCTGCATAGAAAATTATGTGGAGCAAAGAAATCAACACCATGAAAAAGCACATAACAAAAATTATAGCAACAAATTCATATTTGCCAATAATTACATATCTGGCAAGGAACTTATCTCTAAAATTTATAGAAAATTCCAATGTCTCAACACCAAAAAAATTAACAATCCAATTGAAAAATGGACAGAAGACATGAATAGACACTTCACCAAGGAGGATATTCAGGTGGCCAGCTAATACATGAAGAGATGCTCACAATCATTGGCCATCAGAGATATGCAAATCAAAACAACAATGAGATATCGTCTCACCCCAGCACTGATGGCAAGGTTCAATGAGAGAAAATAACAAATGCTGGCGGGAAGGTGGAAAGACTGGGACTCTCATATACTGCTGGTGGGACTGTGAAGTGATACAAACACTGTAGAAAGCAATATGGTGATTTCTTAGAAAGCTGGAATTAGAGTTACCATTTGACCCAGCAATCCCATTACTAGGTATATATCTTAGAGAGGTGAGAGCCAGGACAAGAACAGATATATGCACAGTCATGTTCATCACAGCACTATTTACAATAGCAAAAAGATGGAAACAACCTATGTGGCCATCAGCAGAAGAGTGGATGACCAAACTGTGATACATACACATAATGGAATGCTATGCAGCACTAAAGAATAATGTAGAGTCTATAAAACACTGCATAATATGGATGAACTTGGAAGACGTTATGCTGAGGCAATTATAGAAGGACAAATATAGTATTAGTTCATTGTTGTGGAGGGTCAAGGAAAAGTTTATATATGGAGGGAAACATTCTTTGTTGGTTGCCAGGGGTGCGAGGGGAAGGGAAGGAACACTGCAAAAAAAAAAAAAAAAGCATCGACCCATGTCACTTTAGTTTTGTGTATTTCACTGTATATAAATTATATTTCAATAAAAAGCATTGAAAATAAAATATAAATAAATAAATAAAGACTACAATGAATTGGAGCTGACTTGACGGCAATTAACTACAATAAAATTCCTTCAAAACCAGTGATGAAAATTCTCTTCTTTAAGATGAAGAGAAGATAGGTATGGATGAGTAGTCTGGGGGCATAGTGGATATGTCACAGGTTAGATGATATATTTAAACCCATTTTATGAAGAAGAGGAGATGGACACAGTAATTTGAAAGATTTTGTACAGGACCCATGAGGAACTCTGGCTGCATAGTGGTTAAAGAATTTGGGTATCAACCAAAAGGTAGGCATTTTGAATTCACCAGCCACTCTGCAGGAGAAAGATGGGGCAGTGTGCTTTGGTAAAGATTTACAGGCTTGGAAACCCTGTCAGTTCTGCTCAGCCCTAGAGTTGCTATGAGTCATAATCAACTTGATGGCAGGGGGTCTGGGTTTGTTATAGGGAGCAGTGGGTTTATGTTAATTGGGAAAAACAACTCAGAAAAGGAGGGTGAGATGTTATACAACTTGAAGAATGTAATCAATGTCACTGAATTGTACATGTAGAAACTGTTGGATTTTGATGTATATTCTGAAAAACACAGCACGATATATAAATTTTTTTCAAAAACTTTAAAAAAGAGGAGATGCTTGACTCTTCTTGATTGATAAGCAAGGAAAAAAGTGGCAAGAGATAATATGCAGGAGATCAAAACTGGGTAATGAGCCCATCGGCTGGCCCAAGCCCAGAAATGCTACTGTGTCAAGGTCTACTAGAGGTAATAAGGCAGGGGGATGCAGAAAATAGGGAAGAGGGTTGGTTAATAGAAGACCTGTGACCATGGAAGAAAAAGTGGGTCAAAGACGTGTGAGAGAGTGGCTGACAAGGCAGGATGTTACGATTTCTTTTGGATAATTCTAAAAACAATCCACGGCATTTAGAGAACTTAAGGTCAATACATTAAAGAAAGTTCTTCCTCTGCCACCAATTTCTACTGCTAATTTTAACCTCCCATCAACAAAACTGCATACTTAATGTTCACCTTCTGATATAGAAAAAAAAGTTCTACTCATCTGGTCTTACTCTATTATTTCTGTCACTAATTGTTGGCTCTAAAAGTATAAAAATAGTATAACCATGGCTTCACCTTGTGAATGGAATATAAGCTTTTCTTATTTTATCTTTTATTGTTTTAATCACCTGGGCTAAGAAAGAACTTCTGTTAAATACAGGTGTTTATTTCTGGCCTTTATCCAAAGTTTTGTTCAAGTTGTTTGAGATGGAATAGTTCATTACCAGCATGTATTTTTTTTTTTTTAATGTTTATACAGAATGAAGGTAAATTAGTAACAGCCTAACAATTTCCTTCTGAGCCTCTGAAATGATTTAATCCTCTTTTCTCTGTATTTTTAGCTACTTATTGACAATGACTAAAAAAACACTTGGGATTGTGTCTATCTATAAATCTAGTTGGATATTTTAAACAAGTTTAGAAGAGAAATATAAGAATAATAATTGATGTTTAAAAATTCTATATTGATGGACAGTCTAGTTGTCAAATATGATCCTCTGAAAAAGAAAAATAGACATGAAATAAAAGTAGTCTCAGAAAAATATCAAGGTGCCTGGAGGTGCAATGGTTAAGCCCTCAGCTGCTAACTAAATGGTGAGTAGTTTGAAGCCATCAGTGACTCTGTAAGAGAAAGACCTGACAATCGGCCTCTGTAAAGATTTCAGCCTCCAACACTGTATGGGTCAGCCTCCAACACTGTATGGGTCAGCCTACAACACTGTATGGGTCAGCCTACAACACTGTGTGGGCCGTATCTACTCTATTCTTTAGGGTCCCTATGAGTCGGAATAGACTCCAGGGCACAAGACAATAGTATGATATCAAATTTCTTAATCTGGGGAAACTTAATTTACAGTTCAGGGTCATTATGAGTCAGAATCAATTCATGGCAGTAGGTTTTGTTTTGTTTTGTTTTGATATTTGATAGTTTTCTTATAGCCAAAATATGTGATTTACACAAAATGGACCATAAAAATAGTTCCTTTTTAAACATTAAAAAGAAAAAAAAAAAGAGAATTAGACTAGATATAAATCTGGAATTGATACATCTAGTTTTATGTGGTAGGACTCTGGAGTACTTTTAGCCAGGTTGTTTGGCACTGATTTATTCTTCTCTTCATTTAACTGTGTACATCAATCTCTGATTGCAGCCACATGGTGCAGAGAAATTATAAAGAATTATCAACTGGAGATGATGATGTACTTTTAATTCTTGTTTAAAATGTCAGACTAAATAAAAATTTGATTTGGTTCTAATTGAATTTGTGTTGCAAGTTGGTAAAATGTGTGCTTTAATCTAGGGCTTAAATGAACAAAATTCTATACATGGTAATTTTTCTGAGCTCTAAGACACAGTACAATCTGAAATAAATAACAGGAAACAAAATTTGGCAACGTTAAAAGTCTCAATTGCACCTACACTATTTACTTATACCATTTTATGGGAAGACAAAAAAGTCCCATTCAGTTATAGTGCTTATGACTTTATTTATCACAGGCTACATACCTATAAAAGAAAAACTGTTAAAGCTATAAAAATTGTATACTGAATGTTTTAATTCACTTTATATGACAAATGGAGAGGAGCATGCATTGTAACTAAGGAGAAAAAAATATATAAAATCTATAAGTTAAGCATCCTCTTAGACTTGTAAAGGCAAGGCAGTCTTCCTTGATTAACAATATTAAGCCTAGTAAATGTCTTTTATTTGACTGTACTGTAACTTGTGAGTTAGGCTTCAAATACTTCTCTCTTTTTTATGTGTTGATATCCCCCATCAGAGATGAGGTGAATACCAGCTTTAAATTTATAAGCCTCAAAGGAAGCATACTATATAAATGTTTTCTGTATCGCACAATTACTGCATGTAGCTTTGTAGATTTTGGAAAGTGAGGAAGAGGGTGCTAAATGGAGGAAAAAAGTGGACAGGAAAGTACCTGTAGGTATTAATCACATTTCAAAAAGATGTCCTGTCAGTTAAAACTTAAGGAATTAAGCTTAGGAAAAATCATTAAGATAAAAAGGGTCTAAGGAAGGCAGAAAGGAGTTGGTTGAGATAAACTGAAGTGTTTAATACAACCACACCCCTCCATTCTTGTCCATTCATTCATCTATTCATTAATTCATTTGACTAGGATTTATTTATTACCTGTACAATGTCAGGCACTGTTTTAGGAAGTGAAAAAATATGTGAACAGAACAGTCACAAATGTCTACTATTATGGAGTTTATATTCTAATAGAAGTAGTCAAACAATAGGTAATAAAATACATGCAAAGTATGTCAACTGATGGTTAAGTGTCCTGCAAAAACAGTAAACCAGGGAAAAAGGGTAAGTAATGGATGCAGAGTTGCCAGATCGAGACAGGCCAAGGGCTATATGGATATTAGAGCACAGAAGATGAGGAATAGATAGCATTGGCATGCTGGTTTCTCCGTGATGACCGTATACCAGGAATAAGGAGCATGGTGAGATGACATCACTTGGCCTCGAGGCTTATAGTCATCCTCAAGACCCTAGGAAAAACCTTGGTTAAACACTTGCTATTTTTCTTATGTCTTTTAGCTTTTCCCAGTGACTTGAGAACACAGTTTTTCTTCCTCTCATTTCAGTTCTTGGCCAGCACAGGCCCTATCACATTAATTATTGGATGTGATACTTGTAGTTCTTGACCTTTTCCATACCACATACTGCTATAAAGAACAATGGAAAGGTTTGAAATTTTACTCTACTTGCAAGCTAACACACTAGCCTGCCTGGAACTGTAGAGACTCTGGCAGAAGACACAAATTTCTTGGCCAAAGACAAAGGACTTTATTACTCATGGTGCAGCAGGGAAGGTGAGTTTCATGAGTGTATCTGTTGCCCTTGGTCCCCTCCCCCACCATTGCTCAAGTGCCACAAAGGGGTGATATAGAGACAGGCCCAGGTGGCTCCTGCACATATCCTAGGTTTTTGTCACAGCTGAAGAACTCTAAACCTGGGAAACCACCACTCTTATAAGTGGCCTCTCCCTAAGAGATGACATTTTCTTTATAATCCTGGTAAGAAAACGAATGTCTTCTGCCCTGGAAGGTGATACTCTCTCTTCCAAGGCTGTTGGTTTTACAAGCATCCTTGAAAAGATATCCTTACAAGATGTGCAGAAATACAACCAAAAAAAAAAAAAAAACCTACTGCCATCAAGTTGATTCTGACTTATAGTGGCCCTCATTGGATTTCCAAGGTTGTAAATCTTTACAGAAGCAGATTACCTCATCTTCCTCCTGCAGAACATTGGTGGGTTTGAACTGCCAGCTCTCTGGTTAGAGGCCAAGTGTTTTAGAAGAAATACAAGAGACCCATAAACAATTGTCTCCTAACAGTTGCATGATTGCTTACTCACCCAACCACTTTCTACAAATTGCCAAAAATTTCTTCTCTGTCATTGAAGTTTCTAATCCTGGTTCTCTTTTCATTATTGCTCTTTTATCTTGGCCAGACCATGTTACTTTTTGATTTTTAACTACCTGATTCCCTGGATTTTTCAAATCCAATACCCTACATATCATATTCCTATAACAATATTTAATTAAAATATTACAGAATGCATGCATCTTATAGAAATTATGGAGAAGCTGAAGTTTGAATATCCCAAATTTCTTCTGTTTACAGAGCAATTCACTTTCTGTACAGCTGTTCACATACACTTTGTCTCATGACATTGACTGGGAGCTCTGGTAGCATAGTGTCTAAGACACTTGATAGCTAACCAGAAGGCTGATGGTTCAAACCCACTAGCTATTGCTTGGATGGAAGATGGAGCAATCTATTTCCGCAGTGATACTGCCTTGGAAACCCAAGGAGGGGTCGCTATGAGTGGGGTTCAACTCGACAGCACGTAACAACAACAACAACATGACATTGACTACAATTTACTACAATGCAACAGCTCCCTTTCTACTTCCTCCCCATAGTTACCTCTTCCCTGTGTCCTTCCCTCCATGCACTCCTGTCCCCTGAGCTATGTCCCTGTGCATATACAGCCCTCTATCTTTCCATGATTGTTCTCTCCAAGGAGTGTATTTACCTAGTGTAAAAATTCACCTCATATGCCTGTCTTTTGTTTGGCTGGAACCACAGGTGTGGGTTCCATTCTAGGCCTGAAGGGCAGCTAGGTGCCATAGTGTCAGTGGCTCCTTCAGGCTCTATCAAACCAGCAAATCTGTTCTCTTTTTTTTTTCCCCCCAAATGATTTTGAGTTTTGTTCCACCTTGTTCTCCTACTCTGTCCAGGAGCTCCTACATAGATCCCCTCCCTGTTTAAAAGTGGAAAAAGCCTTTTGTGAGATATCAGTGGGCCTTTTAGTTCAGAACAGGACTCTGTCCTTAGGTATAATATGTAGTCTCAGGTACAGAAAGCAGAACTAAGGGACTAAGTAGACCCAGACGTTACAAGCCACTTTGCTTTTATCTATGTCATCTATTGGAGCACCACCAAAGATTTCAGTAGCTCTGTGGGTGTAGTGCCTAAGGCATTTGACTGCTAACCAGAAGGCTGCAAACCCACCAGCCACTCTTCGGAAAGAAGACTGGGCAATCTACTTCCATAGAGATCCTGCCTCAGAAACCCAAGGAGGGGTCATTATAAGTCAGATTTGACTACACGGCAATGAGTTAGTTTTTTTGATTTTTACCTAAGATTTCATTGAATTAAGAGCTTTGCAGTTAAGGAAAAAGTAATATCATCAAAG
This sequence comes from Orycteropus afer afer, assembly GCF_000298275.1. Taxonomy (NCBI): domain Eukaryota; kingdom Metazoa; phylum Chordata; class Mammalia; order Tubulidentata; family Orycteropodidae; genus Orycteropus; species Orycteropus afer. Next base: position 645,089 of record NW_006922398.1, on the reverse strand, counting down.
GCAAAAAAGCATTTAAAAGTCATTGTCCTAATTTATTTATGACTTAGAGCTATCCGTGCCTTGAGGTTGTGTTTTTTTTTTTTTTTTTTCTGTTGTCTCTTTAAACTTCATTAATTAAGGAGGCAGTATTTGTCATGGACAATTTCTATATTTTTGGTTATCCTATATTTTTGGTTATCCATAGGACTGGGTTACCTAGTCCAAACCTACTTCAGTGGAACCTGAAATAATAAATTAATTCAGGGTGGTAGGATTCTATGCTCTAAAGAACAAATGTTTTATAAATACAGTATGTAAATATATTTAAAAATGTTTAATTACCTGAGAAGAATATTTCTTTCAATTCATGTAAGGAGCATTTGAAATTTATGTAATTTCAACATAATTAGAGAAGACACGTTTTCTCTACATTATAGTTTGTGTGACAGAATGCAGTGTCTGCAAACACTGGAAACTTGTGAGAACCTAAGACTGTGAATTTTGATGTATAGAACCAAGTTAACTATCATGGGCATCATTGGTGGGAATTTGCATTATGACTTTCCAGCAAAATCAGTATATTCCCAGAATACCCAATTACTTCAGCTCAACAAGAAATACAAAACACTTCTCTGTCTTAGTGACACTATTGTTAAAACTGCCTGACGGAAAGAAACTTGATTATAATACCCAATGGGGAATTAATAGTCTTCAAGAAAAAAAAAAATGCTTCTCTTTTCCTTAGAATATTATTTTTATTTTCTATAAAATGCATTAGAAAAATAACAGCTTTTATTCCCTTTAAGCAATTATGCTATTAAAATTCAAAGCCAATTTTAATCTGATTATTATTGTTAAAGAGATGAAAATTTTAACAAGTAATGAAAGTGTCAATATTTTTGGTGCTTATAGAAATTCAAGGTAAAATATACATTGTCTACAATAAACTCTTCTCAGTTAGTTTGTCAGTACTGTCCCTTACCTTCAGGGCATGTTTTCCTTGAGTCTTCATGATCATTTGCTAAACACATTGTGATAATCTGTCTACCTTGCTTGACAGCATTGCATCTTCTGGAGCAATAGGCTGCATCCCTCCAGGAGTTTCATAAATAAATCACTGTCACTTCTCTTACTGTCTATTAAACCTAGGAAATCAATATGCTTCAATATGTGGGCCTCCAGGAAGATTTCTCATGAAAACTATAATAAGTACTGCTTGATAACTGCACTAGCTCCAATTTCAAGTGTGTATAATTGCTGTTTGGGACTACACTGGGACTCTAAAATTTAATTTGGAAATTTAAAAAGCATTATAGAGATCCCTGTATCATAAGGACTATATGCTCTAAGAACAATTAGCATGCTAACTTTTGCCTCATGAGTTTGCTATCAATGTATTCACTTCATTTCTAAATTTGCCCTTCAAATAATCATAGTGGATGTGTTTGCATTTGCTTGGTTGCTTATCTTTTTATTTTGCCTTTATTTCATATTTATTATACAGTTTTTGAGATAACACACTTTTTAATTCTTGAACCAACATTGGTAGTTTATATTTTCATCTAAAATTATTTGGGAGCTCTGGTAGCATAGTGGCTAAGGCACTTGACTGCTAACCAGAAGGCTGGCAGTTCAAACTCACCAGCCTCTCCTAGGAAGGAAGATGGGGCAATCTATCTCCGTAGTGATACTGCCTCAGAAACCCAAGGAGGAGTCTCTATGAGTTGGGTCTGACTTGACAGCACATAACAACAACAAAAAAAATTATTTAATTTTTTCAAATTTATCATTATAAATTTACATATGACAATATTTTAATTTTCTAAATAACTTTTTTCAATTTATCATTTTTTTCTCATCAATTTGCCAAAGATTGACCATTAATTGTGTTTTATTCATATAAACCATACTTGATTGTATTTTTCTGGCTGATTATATTTTCCTTTGTTTTAATCTTAAATTTAGAATTGAAAAACAATGCATTTTAAAACTTGTGCTATACAGCTAAGCTTAAAAGGAAGTGTATATTTTAAATTCATGTACTTTTTTAAAAAAGTCTTAAAATCAATATGTTAAACATCCTTTTAAAAAACTACAGGAGTGCATGGAGGAAAGGACATAGAGAAAAGGTAACTATAGGGAGGAAGTGGCAGGGGAGCCATTGCATAGTGGTAAATTGTAGTCAATGTCATGAGACAAAGTGTATATGAACTGCTTATGGAAAGTGAATTTGCTCTGTAAACTTCCACCCAAATCAAATTAAAAAAAAAAAAAAACAGAAATTGTGGAATTGAAAACAAAAACACACACAATAGACAAGATTAATTTAAAAAGCTAATTATTCAAATTTACTAATAAATTGATGAAAATGATAAAAATCAAAGTTTTTTTAAAGTGATATTTAAAAGTTACAAGAAAATATTATGAATAATTTTATGCCAATAACTGTAAATAGGATGACATTTACAAATTTCTAATAAATATACCTAAGGAGCTCTGGTGGTGCAGTGCCTAAGGCATTTGACTGCTAACCAGAGGCTGGCAGTTCAAACCCACCAGCCACTTCTTGGAAGGAAAACTGGGCAATCTACTTCTGTAGTGATACTGTCTTGGAAACCCAAGGACAGGTCACTATAATTCAGATCCAATTTGACAGCAGTGAATTTGAGTTTGAAGTTGACCTAAGAAAATTTGAAATCTAATACTTCTGTAACTATTAAAGAAATGCAATCCAAAACATTAATTCCCTGAAAAAAATTCAAGGCTTAGAAGTCTATATTACTGAATATATAATGCCAATATTAGAGAGACTCTTGCAGAGATAAAGTTTATATGAGACCAGCATTCCTAAATATCATTCATTATTGTAAAGAGGTAAATACATGCTGAATTAATTAAATATGGATTCCATATAATCAAAATCAATGTCCCAAACTCTGTATTTTCATGGAATTTAACAAAGTTATTTTAAATTTACATAAAATGTCAAACACCAAGAATTACCAAGACATTCACAAACTAAAATAATGAGGGAAGATTTTCTCTACTGGATATTAAAACTTTTAATAAAAATTAAATCATTATTAGGATTGTACATTATTGGCTCAAAAGTACTGAAATAGATTGAAAAGTGAGTGCAGAAACAGGCCCAGGATGTGATTTAGGACTAAACAGGCATTTAAAAGCATTGGTAAAAGATTGTCATTTTCAGTATGTGGTGCTAGGTCAATTGGGTAACCCTTTAGAAGAAATAAACCTGATGCTTACTTTACACCTTACACAAAAATAAATCACAGATGTAGATCACTGTATAAAAAGCAAAATAATTAACTATACAAAAGCTAATGTAAGAGAGTATCTCAATGTCCTTGGAGAAGGGAAATATTGATTAAATAAAGTGTCAAAAAAGCAGCACTGAACATGAAGGAAAAGAGTAATAAATTGTTCTAACTTTAAGAACTTTTGTACAAGAAAAGACACCATTAACAGAGTGAAAATTCCTGGCACAAAATGGCAAAAAAATAAAATTTACAATACCTATGTAAGCATATATCCATAATATATAATGAAAAATAAAATATCATAAATAATAAGTGGCTAATACATAAGAGAATTATGGGCAAGAGAAATGAACAAGCACTTCAGAAAAGAGATATCCAAATCGTTATTTAATATATGACTGCAGTGTAGTATATTACTTAGTATGGCTTTTCTACTCATTGTTGTTGTTATGTGCAGTTGAGTTGGCCCGACTCATAGCGACCCCTCCTTGGATTTCCGAGGCAGTATCACTACGGAAGTAGGATTGCCCAACCAACCTTCTTTCTACTCATAAGTCATTGTAAACTCAGTGGTGGAATGAGCAACTGAGGAGCTCCTGATTGTAAATGTTATCCACCTGGGTTATTTCTGTTGGGTGTGACACAACACAATGTTATGGGAGGTTCACTCTCAGGTGCTTAGAATTCTGTTATGATTGATTGGTTTGGCCACTCTGTCAAGCTCAAAAGGAGGCCTCTTGGAGGCAGAACTCTTTCTCTGACTGCTGGTTGAGGAAGCCATGCTGCTGAAAGAGACAAGCACTACTGAAAGAGACATGTGCTTCTGGGAAAGAGATGCAAGAGACACGCGTTGCTGAGTAAGACATGGAGGGACATGCACTGCTGGGAGAGAGACTGTGAGAGACTGTTGGGAGAGAGACTGTGGGCTGGGAGAGAGACTGAGCATTTTTCCTGAATTTGAATTGTAGCCTGGTTCTTCCCTAATAAGCCCCATAATCTGTGAGTTCTGTGTGGCCGCTGCAGTGAATTATGGAACCAAGGAGAGAGAGGTGGTGGTGCTTTGGGAGGAACAGTTGGTGAAAGGGCTGGAAGGAGGCAGCATGTCTGGCCTTGCAGTAAGTAATAGGCCTTGGGCTATTGATGGTGATTCTGCCTTCCTCTTGTGGGGTTCTAGGAGGTCAAAATATGTGGCCTCCTTGTCCTTTCGCAATGACAAATTGCTAAATGCTGTTAGCTATTGTTGTTAGGTGCCCTCAAGTCAGCTCCAACTCAGAGCAACCCCGGGTACAAGAAAATGAAACTGCTGGACTCGTGCCATCCTCACAATCATTACTATTTGAGCCCATAGTTGCAGCCACTGTGTTAATCCATCTTGTTGAGGGTCTTCCTCTTTTTTGCTGACCCTGGTAGCATAGTGCCTAAGGCACTTGACTGCTCACCAGAAGGCTGGCAATTCAAACCCACCAGCCACTCCTTGGAAGGAAGGTTGGGCAATCCTACTTCCGTAGTGATACTGCCTCGGAAACCCAAGGAGGGGTCGCTATGAGTCGGGGCCGACTCGACTGCAAACAACAACAACAACTGCACTACCAAGCATGATGTCCTCCAGGGATTGGGCTCCTGATAACATGTCCAAAGTATGTGAGATGAATTCTCTCCCCCCTCACTTCTAAGGAGCTTTCTGGCTTTACCTCTTCCAAGATAGATTTGTTTATTCTCCTGGCAGTCCATGATATATTTCCTTTTTCATTGTCCAGCTCTCATATGCATATGAGGCAATAGAAAATATCACAGCTTGAGAGATGCACACCTTAGTCTTCAAAGCGAGGTCTTTGCTTTTTAACATTTTAAAGAGATCTTTTACTGCAGGTTTACCAGTGCAGTATGTCACTGGATTTCCTGACTGCTGTTTCCAGGGCCATTGACTAGGGATTCAAGTAGAATGGAATTCTTGACAACTTTAATATTTTCTCCATTTATTATTATGTTACTCATTGGTCCAGTTGTGAGGATTTTTGTTTTCTTTATGTGGCGATGAAATCCTTACTGAAAGTTGTAGTCTTTGATCTTCATTAGTAAGTGCTATAAGTCCTCTCTGCTTTCAGAAAGCTAAGTTGTGTCATCTGCACATTGCAGGATGATAATGAGTCATCCTCCAGTCTTGATGCTGTGTTGGTCTTTGCATTGTCCAGCCTCTCAGATTATTTCCTCAGCATACAGATTGAATAAGTATGGTGAACTGACATAACCCTGATGCACATCTTTCTTGATTTTAAACCACAGAGTATCTCCTTGCTGTATTCAAATGACTGCCCTTGATCTATGGTTCTGCATGAGCACAATTAAGTGTTCTGGAATTCCCATTTTGCATAGTTAGTAAAACACAGGTAACATATTTCTACTATTCTCTGCTTTCAGCCAAGATCTATCTGATGTTAGCAATGATATCCCTAGTTCTACATCCTGTTCTGAATCCAGCCTGAATATCTGGCAGTTTCCTATCAACGTACTGCTACAATTGTTTTTGAATTATCTTCAGCAAAATTTTACTTGTGTGTAATATTATGATATTGTTCAATAATTTCCACATTCTGTTAGGGAAGCACAAATTAAAACTATGATATACAAATATAACAATACCAGAATGGTTGAAAATTAAAAGACCTATCACACCAAGTTTTAGAAAGGATATAGAGTAAAAGGAATAATCAATAATTATTGTTGAAAGTGTAAATGGTTTCAAAATCTTTGGAAAAAGGACATTTTCTGTTATAATTGAAATTAACCCTCATCTAGTGATTTCACAAGAAGCTCTGGTGGTGTAGTGGTTAAGCTACTTGGCTGCTACTCGCAATGTCAGTGATTCAAACCCACCAGCTGCTCCACAAATGATAGATGAGGCAGTCTGTTTCTGTAAAGATTTACAGACTTGGAAATCCAATGGGGGTCTCTATGAATTGGAATTGACTCAATGGATATGAGTGAATGAGTGCTTTTACACATTGTTTTGTATCCAACTGAATCCTATGCAAAAGACATTCTCAAAATCATTTACAACTGCATTATGTATGTTAATCAAAAATTAGAAAGAATCCAAAATCTTCTTAGCAGTAGAATAAATAGGTATTATTCACTTTATTTGTAGAATGGAATCTCTGTATCATTAAACTATAGCTATATGCAACAATTCAAATGAATTTCACAAAGCTGAATTTAAATGAAAGAAGGCAGACACAAAAATATATATACTGTTTGATTTCATTTATAAAAACTAAAATGTAAAACTAAACCATGAAGAGTTTTGATGCTACAGAGAAATACAAGAATGTAATTATTATAAATGTCAAAATATTGGTAACATTATATGGGAGAACAAGAGCATAGCAATTTAAAGAGTGTTAGATAGGGATTCATAGTGTTCTAGATATAGTTATTTTCTTCTTGAACTGATCTTGGTTAGCTACATGTACTTACATATTCACTTTGTAATATATTATTAAGCTGTAAAATTCTATGTTGTACTCCCTGTATTATTACATGCAATGAACAATGGGTTAAGAGAGAGAGAGGTGGAGGGAGGGAGATAGAGTGCGAAAGTGGGAGGGATAAGGAGAGAACCCTACTAGGATACTTAGCATTTCCCCAAAATTTTCCTATATCTGGTGTATTAATTTAGGTATATTTACATTTTGACTTCCAGATCTCCCAATTTTTAACTTTAGCAATATTTAGAACATCTAAAACATGGATTATTAATGCCATCCAGAAGGTTGGACAATCTACTTCCATAGTGATACCGCCTCGGAAACCAGAGGAGGGGTAGCTATGAGTCTTATACGACTCAACGGCAGTGAGTTTGGTTTTTCGGTATTAACAACCTACTTATTCATTAAAAAAATAATTCTAAAACTGACAATCAGCACCAAACATATTTGTAACGTTACCTGTTTAATAATGTCATTGAGCAAAAACATCAGATTCTAGTTGAAATGTAAATAAACAACTTCTATAAGAGCTCTGGTAGCATAGTGCCTAAGGCACTTGACTGCTAACCAGAAGGCTGGCGGTTCAAACCCACCAGCCACTCCTCAGAAGGAAGGAAGGTTGGGCAATCCTACTTCCCTAGTGATACTGCCTCAGAAACCCAAGGAGGGTTCGCTATGAGTTGGGGCCGACTCGACGGCAAATAACAACAACATAGACAGACAAAGCAATTTGCAAATTGAGAATCACAAGTCCAGAAGATTCTGATCTGAGGAGAGACAGTTCAGGTAGTTTTTTATAAGAAAATACAAGGAACTTGAATAAAAATCAGTGATTGGTTGACATGTAGGTGTTGCCGTGTAATGGTTGCAAAATTGGGTGAGGCACCATCCGATTAGTAGGACATTAATATGTTTCTGAAATTGTTTTTGTGGGTTTTTCTTTTTATTACAAAGTAATCATTAAATTGGGTACATGTTGCTGCGAAATGATCATGAGATCTTCCTTATAACTGCAGGGAAGACATGAGTAATTCTCAGGTTTATCTTAAGCAAGCATCCATCTGTTCTAAGAATTGTTTTGGACCAGGTTTTCGGAGCAAGTGTATTCTTAAACAAGTTAAACTCATAAGCAAATAAAATTACATTCTTCTCTAAAATTGTTTACTAAGAACTTTTCTCAGGGTACAGTGAAGTATTACAAAATGACAGGCTGCATTCTCAATGCAGAAGTTACTTTTGGTTCAAAATGGAGTTTTGGCCTCAGATACTAGCTTAGCCACCATTTCATGTCAGGAGTCCTAAGTTTAATATGGGGTGCTTTAACTCAATACTAGTTTTTCACAACAGAGGATTTGAGTTAAAATATGTTACCAAAGAACACTATGCAATCTTTATTGAGTGTAAGTTGAGAGATAAATTCTTACCATTCTTGAATTATTAAGGAGCTATGGTGGTACAGTGGGCAAGGCATTTGGCTGCTAACCAGAAAGTTGGCAGTTCAATCACACTAGCTGCTCTGTGAGAGAAAGATGAGATCTACATCCCTAAAGATTTACAGCCTTGGAAGCCCTACTAGGTCACGATGAATCAGAATTGGCTTAATGGCAGTGGGTTCTTGAATTATTGAATACTTCCTCTGGATTCAGATGAACCAATAAACCTGATGACTAATTGATATTATTTTGATTCCTAGTGCTTTAATTTGTGAGTGTTTTTATATTATTGAATTAAAAAAATCATTTGAAATTTGACAGCTAAATAAATAACTGCTAATATTTAATTCCACCCATTTTTTAAACCTATTTTAGATTTAAAGCCTTCTTTACAGGGGAGCCTTATATATAAAATAGATTTTAAAAAGAAGAAGAAGGCTGTTCAGATGTTCATTCTGAGATACAGAGGGGCACAATTTGAAAATAATTCCATTAATGCATTCTACATATTAGACGTTCCAAAATTTAAGTTCCAAACGTAAGTAATTTAATTTAATATACTCTTAAATGAATCAGTATATTGATCACTTTGAAACTTATAGTTTGAGATGATACAATTTTCTGATAGCAGAAAATAGTTTATTCAGCTATTATATGCATTTGTTAGTAGTGTGACCATGAGGGTTTTTCCATCTGTTATAAAGAACTAATACCAAATTAGCAGCTTCATTCAAACCTAAAAATTGTCTTTTAAAACTAGAAAACCTGAGCTAATTAAAAGTTAATGACAAGAGGAAAGATCTTCACTACAAGGTGAAGTTTAACAGCTACTTATTTGATTTAAGAGCATCCCAAAGCTAGCAAACCATATTAATTTATATTCAGGTCCCATGAAAACTGGAAGTACAAAGAAAACAAATCCTGGCAGAGATCTTCCAAGATCATAAAAACCTGATATTTCCTTGAAAACTATTTTTCTTTGAATTTTATAAGCTGACTTTGCTTTTATTATTTATGTTTTCTTTATGTATTTTGAGAAGCACAAGCTATGTTATGCTAAACACAGTTTGGTTCACATTCTTGTTAGGATGCAGTTCCAGATTTAATTAATCTTTACCATATTACTATTTCAACTCTCTCAAATTAGAGCAATACTCTTCCTGCCAGCACTGGTGGGAAAGTTATAAAAGATCAAACAAACGATATTCAATTTAACTATAATTTTATATCAAACCAGTCTTTTACTATACATTTAAAATGTTAAAAATATTTCTCATGTTCTTTCTATATACTAATGATGGTAATATACCTTTTAGCATCGTACCTTTCAAAACAATTTGATAAAAATGATGGAGTTGAATGGAACTTGTATGTTTCTATTGGCTGAAGGCCAAATTTCCTCAGAGAAATTTCTATTTGTCTCACTTTTTGCCCTTCCTTTACAAGTTCCTTCTTGTTTTCCAATTTGCAATAGTAATCTGACTATTGAACTAGTCACAAACATTCTGATAAGCAGATATAATAATGAATTCCAGGTTCTAATTTATGAGGGTACCATAGTCATTATTTTAATGAGCAATTCCTTAATAGGAAAACAGAATCATTTTTTTTACAAAAAACAAGATCTTATAATGATATCTACCTCATGTATTCCATTTTCATATGCCTCTTTGACACTCTCAGAAGAATCCTTACAAAATTTTCAAACTTGAAAATACTTAAAATCATGCTATATTTTTTTTTCCACTTTATCATGTACTGAAAACAGATTTTCCACTTTGGATTTCAGACTGAATATATTTTATTTTTACCTTTCTAAACATTCTCTTTCCTGCTCTTATAGCTCAAACATTATAAGAAATATCTCTAAAATCATTTCCCACAGTGAAAAGTATTATAAAAATAAGGTTATATTTATTTCAAAGCAATATTTTTTGTTTTCTTGTATTTCCAGAATTAGTCCTTTAAAACATCATCAGTGGGCTCATATTCTAAAATTCCAAAATATATCAGCCTTTGTATCTAAGATAAAGGAATCCTGATGGAGTGATGGTTAAGTGCTTGGCTGCTAACCAAAAGGTCTGTGGTTCAAACTCACCAGCTGCTCTGTGGGAGAAAACACCTGGCAATCTACTCCCACAAAAATTACACTTTAGAAAACCCTGTCGGGTAATTCTGCTCTGTCCTATAGGGCTGCTAAGAGTCAGAATCCAGGGAACATAACAAAAAACACCTGAAGAGGGGGATGCCTAATGCATTAAACTTTAAATCAAAAGAGAGACTGGCAAACAATTCAATTCAATTGCATGATAACATCCTGGAATTGAGGCATCAAGGGAAGATACGGCCACTGAGCCATTATATAGCACTTAAGAGTTACATTTACCAAGCAGATGATATTATGAGATGTAGATATCAAGTCCTGTGGGTTCTAATTTATGGCCTTTTAAAAAGTAGTTAAATGCACGTTGCACACCTTTTTTTTGAAAGTGAGAATTATGTGAAGTAGCATAAAAAGGAAACAGCAGCCTTTCATTTATTATTTTCTTCTTCAAAAAACTTGCAGAAAATAAACATCTTTATTTTTTATTCTTATCTAGATTGAGGCAGTTCTCATCTGTGAAATGAGGTTTAAGCTCTGTATCACATACATAAATTCTTTTTACTTTTCTTATATCTATTTCAATATGCTGCTCTGACATTTATGAGCCAGCAAATAAGCTCCCTGTTGGCTAATTTAACACCTGCAGATTGCATTTATTATAAGCATAAAATCTGAGTAACTTGGCAGGTAAAATACCTTGTTGCTGTTGATAGGTGCCTTGATGTCTGCTCCAACTTATAGCAACCCTACGTAAAATAGTATCAGTCCTCTACCATCCTCACAATTGTTCCTGTTTTTGACCTCATGGTTATAGCCACTATGTCAATCCACCCCTCTGAAGGTCTTACTCTTTATTGCTGACCCTCCTTGGAAGGAAGGTTGGGAGATCTACTTCCGTAGTGATACTGCCTTGCAAACCCAAGGAGGAGGTCACTATGAGTTGGGTCTGACTCAACAGCACATCACAACAGCCACAACAACACGCTACTACCAGTAATGCCCTTCTCCAGGGACTGGTCCCTCCTGAAAACATGTCCAAAGTACATGATAGATGTCTAGCCATCTTCACTTCTAAAGAGCATTCTGACTGTATTTCCTCCAAGACAGATTTGTTTGTTCTTCTGGCAGTCTATGGCATATTTAATATTCTCCACTAACACCATAATTCAGAGACATCAATTCTTCAGTGCTTATTCATTGTCCAGCTTTTGTTTTTCATTTCTTTATTCATCGTCCAAGTTTAAGGCAACTGAAAATACCATGGCTTTGGTGAGGCATACGTTAGTCCTCAAAGTGACATCTTCACTTTTTAAAACTTTCAAGTAGTCTTTAGCAGCAGATTTCCCAATGCAACAATAGATCATGTGATTTTTTTGACAGTCATTTCCATGGACATTGACTGTGGATCCAGGCCCTTGACAACTTCAATCTCTTCTCCATTTATCCTGATACTACTTATTGGTTCATTTGTAAAGATTTTTTTTTTTTCATGTGGAGGTATAACCCATACTGAAGGTTGTAGCCTTTGGCCTTCATCAATAAGTGCTTCAAGAGTTCATTCCTTCAAGAAAAGAAGCTTGTATCATCTGCATATCTCAGGCTATTCATGCACCTTCCTCCAATCCTGATGCAGCATCCTTCTTCAGACTGTCCAGCATCTTGGATTATTTACTTAACATACAAACTGAATAAGTATGGTGAACGGATACGATGATGAGACATACTTATCCTGATTTTAAACCATGCATTGTCCCTTTTCAGTTTGAATGATTGTCTCTTGGTCTATTTACAGATTCCACATGAATACAGTTAAATGTTCTGGAATTCCAGTTCTTCACAATCCCATCAATAACTTGTGATCCACACAGTCGAATGCCTTTGCATAGTCAATAAGACACAGGTAAACATCTTTCTGCTATCCTCCGCTTTCAGCCAAGGTCCATAAGACACCAGCAATGATATCCCTCACTCCATGTCCTATTCTGATTTTGGTGTGAATTTCTTTCTGGCAGTTTCCTCTCTATGTACTGCTACAACCATTTTTTAATTATTTTCAGAAAAATTTTACCTGTGTGTGATAGTAACAATTTTGTTCAATAATTTCTGCATTCTGTTGGATCTCTTTTCTTTGAAATTGGTATAAACATGGATTTCTTCCAGTTGGTTAAATATTACCTATCATTGACAGTTTTGTACTTCAGGATTGTTCCTGAAGTATTCTTTTTGACAATTAATGTGACACTGTGCCTCTTCATTTTGTCACTCCTGGCATAGTAGAAATACCATCACCTGATTCAAAATGCCCAACAGCATTCCATTTTAGTAGGATATCTACCTTCAAGTGTTCCATTTCATTTTTGACAACTTCCAGTTTTCCTAGATTCATACTTAGTCATTTCACATTGTTATTATTAATGGATATTTGCAGTTTTCTTATCGTTTGAGTCATACCACATCAGCAATTGAAAGTTCCCAAAGCTTTGCTTTGGGTGCTCCAGTGGCATAGTGCCTAAGACATTTGACTGCTAACCAGAAGGCTGGTGGTTCAAACCCACAGGCCACTCCTCAGAAGGAAGGTCTGGCAATCTACTTCCGTAGTGATACCATCTTAGAAACCCAAGGAGTTTCTAAGTTAGTCAGATCCGATTCCATGACAGTGAGTTTGTTTGTTTTGTTTTGTTTTGTTTTTAAAGCTTTACTCCATTCATGTCATTAAGGTCAACTCTACTTTGAGGAGGCAGCTCTTCTTCATTCATTTGTACTTTGTGTGAAAATTTACCTACTTTGCAATACTGTATATATGAATGGAGGAGCTCTGGTGTTGTAGTGCCTAAGGCATTTGACTGTGTTCTGGTTACCTAGTACTGCTTTGATAGGAATATACCACATACGGGATGGCTTGCACAAACAGGAGTTTATTCTTACAATTTGGAGGCTTTAACTCCAAGTTCAAAGTGCCAGCCTCAAGGAGCTGGTTGAAAGTCTCTCAACCTTGGGGTTCAGCTCTGCTTCCTGCTCCCAGCCCACTAGAGCTAGAGGCTTCTCTTCCCTCAGACAGCTACTGACAAGCCCAAGGTTCACAAGTAAAAAGGCACAATCCCAATGTTACCAAACCACACAGCAGACCCTTAACTCAAGTCCACTGAAAGTCCCAAGGTCGGCAGAACATGGCAAGCTGCTGAATGAAGACGTGGCTACATGCAGGGTTCAAGCATGCCATAAGCTACAGACCATTCCCAAAACTGCTGCTTATATACTGGAAGCAAAGCACATTCCTAAAGCAGTTACTCAGCTGCTTGTGGTAGATCTCACTATGGAGTTGATTACCAGTCTCACCATGGGGAATAACTACCACCAGCTGCTCAGCCACTCAACCAGGCCCAGCCAAGATGACACACATACTTAACTACCACAGACGGCTAACCAGAAGGCTGGCAGTTCAAACCCACCAGCCACTCCTCAGAAGGAAGGTTGGGCAATCTATGTCTGTAGTGATACTGCCTTGGAAACCCAAGGAGGGGTCACTATGAGTCGTATCCAACTCCACGGCAATGTGTTGCATTTTGTTTGCATTATGTATGAATGGAGTTACCCATAATGTATTTACTTGTTTGACTTCTTTCATTCAAATTACATTAATAAGATAGCAATATTGTTGAAGCATATTCTTATGTGATTTTTTTTTTGTTGTTGTTGTTGTTAGGTGCTATGGGTTGGTTCCCACTCACAGTTACCTGATGTACAACAGAACAAAACACTGCCCAGTCCTGCACCATGCTTACCATTATTGCTGTTTGAGTCTGTTGTCACAGCCACTATATCTATTCATCTCATTTAGTGTCTTCCTCTCTTTCACCGACCCTCTGCTTTACCAACCATGATGCTCTTCTAAAGTGACTGGTCCCTCCTAATAACATGTCCAAAGTACATAAGATGAAGGCTGACTCTCCTAGCTTCTGAATAGCATTATGATTATACTTCTTCCAAGACAAATTTGTTTATTTTTCTGGAAGTCCATGGTATATTCAATATTCTTCACCAACATCATAATTAAAATGCATCAATTCTTCTTCGGTCTTCTTTATTCATCGTCCAGTTTTCACATGCATATGAGGCAATTGAAAATACCATGGGTTGGGTCAGGTGCACTTTAGTCTTATATGATTTAGGTAATTCATTCTCATGGCTGTATAATCTGTGTGACAATAACCTAATTTATTTATCTATTCTATTATTGATAGTTGGTTAATTTTCTGGTTTGGGGTATTTCATATAATGTTATGGTGATGAGCATTCTAGTACATATATTTTGAGGACATTTTGTGTGCATTTCTTTTGGTATAAACTTAGAATAATTACAGATCATAGAATATGTATGTATTTCCACATTTAGTAGATTACAAAACAGAGTTCCATAGTAGTTGTACCAACTTATACTCCCTCTAATGTTGTTGTTGTTGTTGTTATATGCCGTCGAGTCGGCCCAGACTCATAGCGACCCCTCCTTGGGTTTCCGAGGCAGTATCACTATGGAAGTAGGATTGCCCAACCTTCCTTCTGAGGAGTGGCTGGTGGGTTTGAACTGCCAGCCTTCTGGTTAGCAGTCAAGTGCCTTAGGCACTATGCTACCAGAGCTCCTACTCCCTCTAATAATATACAAAAATTACCATACTTCATATTCTTGTCAAGAATTAGTATTTTGTCTTATCATTATTTCTCTTCATTATTATGGGGGATTTGTAGTGATATATAATAGTTCTATTAACTAGCATTTGCTAAATGATCAGAGAAAGTTAGCATATGTTCTATCGTGTGTTTCTATTTTGTCTATGAGTATGTTATCAGATAAATTATGGGAAATATGTCCACTATTCTGTATGTTAAATTTTACTCTCTTAATGGTGTATTTTATAGGCAGAAGTACTTACTTTTATAAGCAGAAGTTCTGTCCTTTAATGCTTAATACTTTTTGAATCTTGACTATAAATCTTCTTCTACTCTAGTATCACAAAGGTGTTTATCTAAGATTTCTTTTGAAAACTTCATTGCTTTTCATTTATATTTATATATGTGATCTATGTGTAATTCACATTTTCCTTTCTTGTTAATATAATAAATTACATTAATTGTTGAATCTCATGATAACCTGGTATAGTCAGATAAAGAAAACTTCTTTGTTATGCATTTTCATCCACCTGTTACTGAATTTGGTTTAATACTATTTTATTAAGGATTTTTATATCTATGTTCATAAGATAATTTGTTATATAATTTTCTATCCTTATGCTGTCCTTGTAAAGTTTTTTAAATCAAATGAATGCTATACAAAATGATACAAAATACTGTCTTTTTCCTACTTTCTGGTAGAGTTTGTGGAAGGTTTATGTTATTTCTCCCTTATCTATATGGAACAATTTAAAACTTAAAACACCTTAGGCTACAGTTTCATTTGTGGGGAGCTCTGGTAGCATAGTGTCTAAGGCACTTGACTGCTAACCAGAAGGCTGGTGGTTCAACCCACCAGCCACTCCTCAGAAGGAAGGTTGGGCAATCTACTTCTATAGTGATACTGCCTTGGAAACCCAAGGAGGGGTAGCAGTGAGTCAAGTCTGACTCAATGGCATATAACAACAACAACATTTTAATAATGAATCAATTTAATTAATAGCTATCCATCTATTCCATGGCTTTCTGCACTTTCTCAGTTCATGATGCTCTTAGTCTCATAGTAAAAATACTTAAACGTTCTGTATTAGTTAGGTCCAAAAAGGTTTAGAACTATGTATGCCCTAATAACATAATAACTTTAAAAATAATAACAATAATAATACACAGAAGTTAAAGAAAAGTAATATTTTGATTAAATTTTTTTTATAATGATGACTTACTAATAATGGGATGTTTGCATGCATGTTGGGTACTGTACTATCACTCAAACCTTAGAATTACATCAGACAATACCACTCTCATTTCCTATTCCAAATTGATTCTTAAATAATATAATCCAAAATAGTTGCTTTGCAAAGATTTTAGTCACTTCAAGAAATGTAGCACACTCTAACAAAGGCCCAAATATTTTCTTGGAAAAATAAATAAATAAATAAATAAAACAAAAACTTCACTTGAACTTAACTCATTAGTTAAAGAAGAGAGGCAATATCTCTGTAGAAGTAGATTGTCTCATCTTCCTTCCAAGGACTGGCTGGTCAGCTTGAACTGCCAGCCTTCTGGTTAGCAGTCAAATGTCTTAGGCTTTACACCACCAGAGCTCCCCACAGGTAAATTAGAAAATAAATAAATAAATAAATAAATAAATATAACATATAAGGAGGGAATTATCAGAAATTCATGCCAGATTCAGAAGAGTGAGTGGAATGAGAGATGTCATTGTTGATGTCAATGAATCTTAGTTGAAAGCAAAGAATATCATAAAGATGTTTATCTATGTTTTATTGACTATGCAAAGACATTCAACTCTGTAGATCATAGCAAATTATGGCTAACATTGCAAGGAACTGCAATCCCAGAACATAAAATTGTGCTCATGTGGAACCTGTATATAGACCAAAAAGCAATTGTTCAAACAGTAAGAGGGGACACTGCATGATTTAAAATCAAGAAAGGTATCTGTCAGGGTTGTATCCTTTCACCACACTTATGCACTCCGTATGCTGAGCAAATAATCTGAGAAGTTGGACTATATGAAAAATGATGTGGCATCAGGATTGGAGAAAGGCTCATGAATAACCTTAAATATAAAGGTGACACAATCTTGCTGGCTCAAAGAAAAGAAGACTTGAAGCATTTACTGATAAAGATCAAAGACTACAACCTTCAGTTCAGGTTACACTTGTATATAAAGAAATAAAAAATCCTCACAAATAGACCAATAAGCAATATCAAGATAAATGAAGAAAATATTGAAGTTGTGAAGGATATCATTTTACTTGGATCCAGAATCAATGCCCAGGGATGCAGCAGTCAAGAAACCAAATGACTTATCATTGTATTGGGAAAATCTTTTGCAAAACATCACTTGAAAGTGTTGAAAAGCAAAGATGTCATTTTGAGTACTTAGGTGAGCTTGACCCAAACTATGATATTTTTAATCACCTCATATACATGCAAAAGCTAGACAATTAATAAGGAAGACCAAAGAAGAATCAATGCTTTTGTATCAGTGTTGGCAAAGAATATTTAATATATCATAGACTATCAGAAGGACAAAGAAATCTTTCTTGGAAGAAGTACAGCCAGAATGTTCCTTAGAAGCAATAATGATGAGACTTCATCTCACTTACTTCATATATGTTATCAGGAAGGACTAGTCCCTGGAGAAGGACATCATACTTGAAAGGTAGAAAAAGAGGAAAACCTTCAACAAGATGGATTGACACAATGACTGTAACAATGGGTTCATGCATAACAACAACTGTAAAGATGGTGCAGGACTATAAAGTGTTTTGATGGCACCTAACAATAACAACATGTAAAAATTTGTAGAATACACTTAAAGCAACAAAAGAACAAATAGAAAAAAATGAATGGAAAATTGTTGTTGTTGTTAAGTGCCGTCGAGTCATTTCCGACTCGTAGTGACCCCATGCACAGCAGAACAAAACACTGCCCGATCCCGCGCCAGCCCCACAATCCCTGCTATACTTGAGCCCATCATTGCAGCCACTGTGTCAATCCATCTCGTTGAAGGCCTCCCCCTCTTTCATTGACCCTCCACTCTACCAAGCATGACATCCTTCTCCAGGGAATGGTCCCTTCTTACAACATGACCAAAATAGGTGAGACGAAGTCTGGCCATTCTTGCTTCCAAGGAGCATTCTGGCTGCACTTCCTCCAGGACAGATCTGTTAGTTCTTTTAGCAGTCCATGGTACTTTCAGCATTCTTCGCCAGCACCACAGCTCAAAAGCATCAACTCTTCTTCGGTCTTCCTTATTCATTGTCCAGCTCTCACATGCATACGAGACGATTGGAAATATAATGGCTTGTGTCAGGCAAATGGAAAATTAGAAACCACAAAAAAGTAGCAAATAGAAATCCAGATTATCACTAAAATTTCAGAAATAGATAACATATTGAATCAATGGAAGACAGACTTAGTGAAATTAAAGAGAAATCTCTCAATATTAATCTGTTAGAGGAATAATCAGGAAAAAAAGAACAATGAAAAAAGCCTCAGAATTATGTGAGACACCATCAAGAGAAATAACTTATATGTGATTACTATTTCAGAATAGGAAGAAACAGAAGCATGGAGAAATAATAGTTGAAGATTTGTTGGAGGAACACCTCAATAACAAAAAGACAAACAATCCAATTAAAAAATGGGCAGAAGATGTGAATAGACACTTCACCAAGGAGGATATTCAAGTGGCCAACAAAC